>NW_027285805.1:0-23622 GCF_040894005.1 Engystomops pustulosus | reverse complement strand
GTAGCTTCTGCATTCTCTTCAATCAAGCCTACCTGAAACACATGGCAAGTTCCCCTTGTCTTCTTAGCTGTGCACTTGTGCTCCTGCTGTCTGAGGACGCTTCTAACCTTTGATGGAAGAGGTTAAAAAGGAACGTCAGCCTGCCGGTGGTACCTGAAGGTGACTGACCAAGCAAATCACAGACTACTTCCTGAATGAGGCAGAGAAAAACAGCAGTTAAGAAACTGTAGTACAGAGGTAAATGTAGTTCTAGAGAGTCCTAAAGATCTTTGATCACTGTATATCATGCTATTAGAACCCTAATGATCATCTGTAACGCGTAGGGGGTCCAGCAATGAGTACTCTGTAGCACCACCACCAAATGAGAAATTATTTACTACACAAATCTTATGCCACATGCTCCAGCTTTTTTGCAGTTGCTCTCTTGTTAATAGATAAGGGTGATGAAAGGGGACTACTTCATTACCGGTTCATATACTAGATGATGAAATTCATTTTGCCACATTAATTTAGGATATAAATCTGGTAATGTGGTCAGGACGATGCAGACAATGGAACAAAGGTTCAATATTATCATCAATACAGCATTGAAAACCTACCTGTAAAAGACAAAGTATGTCAGCAATTCCTGTGCGGGATGGCAGACTGTCTGCACTAGCTTTATATCTACAAGAAAAATAATAATACCACTGCTGAGGTCTTACCAAACAGTATATACACACATTCATTGTATGATAAGAAATGTATGAAGGCTCTCACCCACAGTAAAATTCAAGCAGAGCATCCACCATTATAGAACAAGCAGTTTCCAAATCATTTCCACAGCTGCCCTTTGCAGAGAATTCTGGGAGAAAAGAGCAATTCAATGCCCAACGTTGGTATTCTTGTCTGCAGAAAGTGATACGATAAAACTTTAATAATCCCAAAAATGGGAAATTTTCGCCGCAGCACAGATCAAAAAGAACATAAAAGACATGAAAACATAAAAAGAGGACAGAAAAGTACATATCTATATAAACACCAATATAATAAATTACTGAAACCATGAAAAAGAAGAGACCCAATCTCAAAAAATATGCATACACTTGTTCCAAAGAACAGCTAAGAGCTACTAGCTACCTACCACCATTGGCAATATTAACCCCTTAGTGACCGCCCATACAGATTTCTCTGTTGGTCACTAAGGGGCCTTAGGCTAGGCCGACGGGTTTCAGCCTAACCCAAGTTCTGCGCAGGCCCCCCGTGCAGGGAAGACCAGTGCCCCAGCTGTCTTATGTCAGCCAGGACCCTGCTCTAACAGTCCGGATCAGAGCGGAGCTTTTAACCCCTTAGATCCCGCGGTTAATGTTGTGACCACGGGATACATGTACCTGGAGAGGGAGAGGGCTTCCTCCCTCTCCTCCCGGCACACCGCAATGTGATTCTCAGCTGTCTTCTCAGCCACGCAGCCGGGGACCTAATGAAGGTCCTCGGGTCTGCCATCGGCATGTGCCTGCTCGGTCCAGCCCCTGGCTGATACATAGGCTGACACTTCTAATGCACTGCAATACATGGTTATTTCAGCGCATTCACGTGATCACTAGTTCATATGATAGTATTGTAAAAACAAAAAGTAAAAAGAAAACACAAAATAAAACCAAAAAATTCATTAAAATGTCCCAAAAGCCCCTAATATATAAAACAATAAATAATAACGGGGAAAAAAAGTATAAAAAAAAAAGATATCACCACGTCCCAAAATTCCCAATCGATTAAATTGTAGAAATGATTAATCCTGGAGGTGAACCTCGTAACAGAAAAATGCGCTCAAATGTCCGAATCGCCACTTTTTTGCCTTTTCGCAACACATAAAAATTTTTATTAAAACGAATCTGATGATCGCGAAAATAGCAAAGAACGCGTCAGCTTGTTCCGGAAAAAATTACACCTTAGCCAACTCCATACATAAGTATGGAAAATTTATTGTAGTCAGAATATGGTAAAAGTAATAATTTATTGGAGGTACAAAAAGTTTACATTTTTGGAAAAATCTATTAACACCTAATAAAACCTATATAAATCTGGTATCCCTATGATCATACCGAACCAAAGAATATATTAGAGATGCTATTTATAGTGTACAGTGAAAGACGTAAAAACTGAGCCCACAAGAAAACGGTGCAAATTTCCACTTTCCTGTACATACAAGGGATGGAATATAAAATACAGTCACTAGGAAGTAATATTTGTTACGCAGAAAACAAACCCTGATGCGACTCTGTACATGGAAAAATAAAAAGTTATTGATTTTTCAAAGTAGGGAGCAATAAACAAAGTAAAATGTGGCATCAGTGGCAAGGGGTTAAAATGCCCCCTATACCACATGATAAAAAGTTTACGAATTCTCTGGGATAAGGGTTTGTGGTACCTGAGGCCACATTCACACGTGGCATTTTGATTGAGTTTGGAAACACAATCCAAAGGCTCCGCTCTTTGAATAATATAATGGGGTGATATTTGGGGGCTTTCTATTCTTAACAGAACTTCCAAAACCCCTATAGAAATGAAATGGTCCCTAAAATAATGTATTCTAAAATGTTCTTAAAAATTTGAGAGAATGCTATTCGATTTGTGATCTTTTTAGTGTCGTAATAAAACAAAAGGACACTTATAAAATGATAGCAACACTTAGCCGAGATATGTTAAATGTTAGTTAGTAACTAATCTGGGTAGTAAGACTATCAGTTTGCAAAGCAGAACATTTTGAAGTATGGAAATAGCTAATTTTTTAACATTTTTTACCAAAGTCACCTTTTTTTCATTGAAAAATTAACTTGAAGTACAAAATGTCACGGAGAAACAAACTTAAATACATTTGGGTAAGTTAAAGCCTTCTAAAGTTATAACCAGATAAAAATGGTTTTGAAAAATATGCCTTGTCATCAAGGCACAAATGAGCTTGTCACTAAAGGGTTAAATAAATTAATCGCAGCGGGAAGAAACAAATTTCTAAACTTATTTGTTTTGATTTTGCTGGAACCAGCTAAAGAAGACACTTCTCGCTACTCAATTACCGTATATACTCGAGTATAAGCCGAGTTTTTTAGCACAACTTTTGTGCTAAAAATTCAACACTCGGCTTATACTTGGGTATACAAAATAATAAACTTACAACTCACCATTCCGATGGCCCGGACAGCTCCTCTTCATCTTCATGCCGCAGGTCCGCGGCAGCTCCGTGCGCATGGCCCGCCCCGGCACTCAACTGTGATGTCAGCCACAGAGTGCGCCGGGCGGGCCGTGCGCACGGAGCGGTCGCGGCCCCGAGCCGGCATGAAGACAGAAGAGGCGCGGCCACGGAGCTGCCGCGTACCTGCGGCATGAAGACGAAGAGGAGCTGTCCGGGCCGTCGGAATGGTGAATAGTAAGTTTATTATTTTTTTTACCGGCAACAGGGGACTGGCAGGCTGTATACATAGCGGGGCTGGCAGGCTGTATACATAGCGGGGCTGGCAGGCTGTATACATAGCGGGGCTGGCAGGCTGTATACATAGCGGGGCTGGCAGGCTGTATACATAGCGGGGCTGGCAGGCTGTATACATAGCGGGGCTGGCAGGCTGTATACATAGCGGGGCTGGCAGGCTGTATACATAGCGGGGCTGGCAGGCTGTATACATAGCGGGGCTGGCAGGCTGTATACATAGCGGGGCTGGCAGGCTGTATACATAGCGGGGCTGGCAGGCTGTATACATAGCGGGGCTGGCAGGCTGTATACATAGCGGGGCTGGCAGGCTGTATACATAGCGGGGCTGGCAGGCTGTATACTGGGAGGCTGTGACCACTGCATTTCCCACCCTCGGCTTATACTCCAGTCAATAGGTTTTTCCAGTTTTTGGTGGTAAAACTAGGTACCTCGGCTTATACTCGGGTCGGCTTATACTCGAGTACATACGGTATTTATAGAGTGGGTGTGATGTAGAGCCCATGATAGACCTGAATTTATCTAGAACTCTCTGCAAATCCCTCCAATTCCATACAAATATGAATGTGCGTTAAAGCCAATGCAATAACTGGTAGGCACATGCATCCATTGCTTATAGCCATAGACTCACCTCTCAATGTCACATAAAGGATCATTATGTGAGCCCAAATTCATCTCCCACAGCAGCCAATCTCTGAAACATAACTGCAAAGGAGAACTGTTACTAGACAGGGAAACCTTTACTAAGCACTCAAAGCTAAATGATGATATATCTGACCACCAGTAAAGATACTCAGTGGTTCTGAATGTTTACCATTCAGAAGTAAAATTATAATGGTTTTACAATTATTTTAGGTTTATGCAAAAATGGGGTGCAACTCTATGTTATTACAGGGGGACCGCAATATCATCCCTTTCAACACTTTATAAAAGATGGGTGACAAGGCAGCCAAAATGGTTATCAATCAGGTTTTTATGAACTATTTGCAGTCATTGAACGCCAACCTGAAAAGCGTCAGCTGTTAGCAGCTGCTGTAAGTGACTCTGGCGCCACAGGCTGACTGCTGCTTCCTTCCAGTCTGTTGAAGGAAATATCACTGAGGAGCCAGGTACATCGGTATCCTCTTCCTCCTCCATGAACCCCTCTTCTCTGGCTTCCAAGATCAACCTGGGCAAAAGATGTTGCAGCTGCAAAGAGTAAAACCAATAAGACATTTTACAGATGCACTTTTTTCCACTGCCAGCAGAAACATTTGCATTATAACTAATGCTAGAGCAGCACGGTGGCTAAGTGGTTAGCATTACAGCCTTGCAGCGCTGGGGACCTGGGTTCAAGTCCCAGGGTCAACATATGCAAAGAGTTTGTATGTTCTCTCTGTGTTTGTGTGGGTTTCCTCCAACACTCCAAAACATACTGGTAGGATGATTAGATTGTGAGCCCCACTGGGGACAAAGACTGATTTGGCAAGCTCTGTGCAACGCTGCGTAATATGTGTGCAGTATGTAAATAAAGGAATTATTATTATTATAGGACCATGTCCTCTATAAAATAGAGGTCACAAGAAGAACCAGTACAGGATGCAAAACTGACATATCAGGAGGAGAGATTTAGCAGAGCTTGTGCACCATATATCAAACGCTGAAATTTTACAGTTCATAGCGTACAGATAGAAATTGCACCCATTTCCCCCCTTAAGCCACCAATAAAGAAAAGTAGGTGTGGAGGTGTCTGAAGAGGAGCAGTGCTCTGCCGTCACCAGCATATGATGAATGCGCCGCACGGGGTCATAACTGACATATCAAATAGCATTAAAGTTTTAAGCAAAGATCAATGCGGTCTGCCTAAAGACTTAATATATTACCTTACGCATGAATAAAGGGGGAATACAATCTAGCGGAGCCCCTGGGGAGAGCAGAGAGAACTTGCAGCAGGCATAGGAGACTGCTGCTGTGCAGAACCTGAAACAAAAGACCATGTCACAAATTTCAGCTACAGGAAAACCACCAACTTGTACCACTATGTACAAACACATTCTAATCAAGTGGTAAGCATAAAGTGATTTTCTTCATAGAATTATGGAGAATATGGTTACAAATGAGTTCTGCTGCACTCACCGGAGAATGACAGACACAGAGCTGAGACATTGGTTATTCAGCATCAGTTCCCAAAACTTTTCTAGTGCTTTAACTTGGTTTGGGTTTTGAAATGATCCCCGGCACTCATGAAGGTGAACAGTAAAAACAGCAAGTCCAACTACATGCTGATCTCTCAGAAGTCCTGCCTGAAATCCCATTAAAAATATACATATTTATATTCATTCACACAGTCATTATAATAACCTCTGTATCTAGTAAAAAGTACCTGCTGGCAAAACAGCTGCAGGGTCCTGCTAAGCACTGCATAGAGAGCCTTTGGATGACCACACAGCATCTTCACGTACAAGGAAGGCCAAGGACCCTGTCTGGACAGAATACAATCAAAGGAATATGGGAATTCATGTCCACGGCTTAAAGCTGTGAATCTTAAGCAGAGGAGGGGGAATGTTCTTCTAGTTTACTGGGGCAGCCAATATTGGAAGAAATTACAAGAAAAGGGAGCAACACAACTGTAACGTTTGAGGGTGAGGTCACACGTGCCGCTGGTTACCAGCACCCGATGTCTTGTATCGTTTAAATGTAAAACACTGGGTGCCGGTTAATGATCACATGTTTTCATGGAAACCCATACGAGATCAGACCAAGCCTGAATTGTGTTTATAAATGCAGTGCTATGGGAAGTGTGACCGCACCTTCAGCTTTGTAATTCAACTTTGTATTTTGTAGCATGGGAGAAATACAAAGTGCAACAACAGCTAGCACATATCAAAAATGCACGTTCTTGTGGATGTTCCCCACAAAGTAGTTTACTGGGACATTTAGACAAATATTTTACTACCTGTCAGGGGGATTGGTGCTGGAAGCCACCATGACACACTGGCAAAAGGATGTAATTATCAAATCAGCAACCTATGAAGAAGCAGCAATAATGTAAGCACCAGAGAAAGAAAAACAAACCCAAGAGCAGACACTGAAGGCTCAAGCTCACCAGCAGCCCTTGTGGCTCCAGCGTCTCTACAGATTCAGTGAAGAGAGCGTCCATGTTGACACTCCCCACTAGTGACCTCAGTCTATCGGAGATTACAGCCACCCGAGAAGAGATCTCTGATCGGAAAGACAAACACGTAGTGCATTCTGTTCATTAGACAGTAGTGTATTACCAGTTCATTTTTTAGATGCATTGATAGACATCTGCTCATTACATACCATCATATCGATTTGGGTCTGTGATGAAGGGTCTGAGCTCCCAAAGTGCAGCCTGTAACCTGGCCACAGGCTCATCATTTAGAGAAACCTGCATCTTCTCATTTCCTAGTGAATTAAATTTAGGATCAGAATGAGAAATATCTTCAATCTCAAAGAAAAACAGAAAGCTCCATGTTAAAAGAGAAACATTGGCAGGGCTATAGGTGGCATGAACGTAAAATGAACCAACTAGACCTGATGCTAGAGTAGCAATATTTAACAGTAAATATGAGAAAAGTAAGAGATCCACCAATAGCACCTTACTGACATCTTTCAGAGAGAAATTGCAAGAAAAGCCTCTACAATAAACAAAGTAAAAAAGAGGACCACAAAAATGGTAATTTATATATGATGACAGATGCTGACTATAGCATGTACTATCATATAAACCATAATCATATAAAGTAAATGGTGATCTCACCTTCCTGCTTCCGATGCTTCTCCAGTTCACACGCATCAAGATAAGAGCTCATCATTGGAAGGGGGATTTTATCAGCTCTATAAAAAAATAATTTTGGAAGAAAATAGGTCTTTCTATTCTCAAAAAAATATACAGCGTGGAAGGTAAAGGCATCTTAGCATCAGGTTTACAACCTCCCCCTTAAAACATCTGGATGGAGCCCAAAATGAACAATATCTACAAACTAATTTAAGAGAATAGTGGATTTGGTACTATGCACGTCACAATAAAAAGAAAGAACCCCTCTTTTGAATTCTATGATTTAACATTTCAGGATGTAATAAAAAATGGCCCTTATTTAACCAAAATGAAGACAAAAATGGAGAAGCCCAGGTATACCTCATGTATTAATAGCTTCTAGAATCACCCTAACAGTCGTCATTGTCTTTATCAGTTTCTCCCAATGTTTTGGAGGAAACGCTGTTATAGATCATTGACGTGTATGCCCATTCCTTAATGTACTCTCTTACGATCATGACACAACATTTCAATTGGGTTAAGTCTGTACTTTAAGCAGGCCTTTGCATCAACCTGGGTTATTTTCCTTTTCCAACATTCTGGAACAAATATAAGATCTTATCTGTACTAAGGATATTTTCCCAAAGTTTTGAGGTCTGATCAAGTGCAACTTTACAAACTGAAGTCATTTTCTTTTTAGAAATCTCTTATGGCATCTGTGTGACTTCTCTGAGCATTGCAGTCTAATGTGTGGGTTCATTTCCTGACAATAATCTCTACTGTCTGTTTAACTGTAATAAATAATTTTTTTCCCTGTAAAATGATGGATTGTAAATGGTTTGGAAATCGTCTTATAACAGTCTCTTCTCTAATATTTTAATCAACAAACTGACAAAACGTAAAGTACTAATACAGTCAGTGAATTTGTAATGATTTACCGGCAAAATTCTTTCACTGGATGTGGCTGGCCGCATCACTGCCGCACCATATATTTCCATCCTTATGCTTTTATACATGTGTTGATGATTGAAGTCATCAAGAGTATTTATTTTTTGTCTTTGTTAAAGGGGTCATCCCAAATTTGCATGTTGGGGAATAACATGCCAACTGGTCAGAGGGGGGACAAAGATAGGGTACCCTCCCCCCTGTGGTTAGGGTATAACATGCAAACCTGGGACAGCCATTTAAAATAAATAATGACAAGTTGCAATTTGTCATCTGTTGTATGGTGATAAATACAACAATAGAATCTGTTTTTCTCATGGCTAACAATTTTGAAAAAAATATAAAAGTGATATTTAACGTTAGAGTAATAGTAAACATACCAGTAACATACCAGCGTATGATGCCGCCCCTGCTCCTCCAGATACATGCATCTTGTGGGCAGCAGTGCTTGCGGACAGTTCTAAAATTGTGCTGTAGCCAGCGAACTGTAGGCCTGAAGGCCTGTATGTTCATAGACTATAACTATAGCACAGACGCAAAGCAGGAATGCCTGTGCCAGCCTGCCAACATTCACACCTCTCTTAACTGCAGTTATTTGAGGGTTTGAACACCAGAAAACTAGAGTACAAGTCCTGATAAATGTCCTCCAATGTGTTATTAAATTACAGAATTACAATAGTGCCGAGCAAAGATGGAATCATATACATTGTAAGCCCTATATACTGCACATTATTACACAGCCATAATTACCACTCACCTCCTTAGAGCATCAATAAGTAACATGAGCGAGTCTGGAGCCTCTGGAAGCTGTAAAGGACAAAGAAATCATTTCCACAATAGATTTGGAGTTTTTCTGCTTTCTTCTTCAACATCCAAATTTAAAGCAACATATACCATTCTACTAGTTTCCTCTCAGTAATGTACAGTGCATTCTTGCAGCACACATTAAAGACACACAAGTACAACCACACACAGGTGACAATGGAGATTTAAAGGGCAACCAGCAGACTTTAGAAAGCAGCTTTACATGTAAGGAAAATGGTATTTACTTAACGTTAATGGTTTTTCCTCAAACCACAACAGCACAGTGAAACTGCGAATGGCTCATTAAATCAGTTATAGTTCCCACCTGCTTCAATGTGTTTCAATGGGCCACACTTATCAAAACTAGTGCAAACTGCGCTAAGTACAGATTCATGAAATACATCACAAATTTTACATTCTTCTGCACTTCTAAAGCATTTTTTTCTGGTGCACTTTCTTCATGCTTTAGAATTGTGGCGCAGAATTGTGGATTCAACTGTGTACAAGAACGCCCCTTTCGGTGCACATTTTTTCTGTCTTGTCGAACACAAAACTGGGGCAGACGCTTATAAATAGATGTGCAAGTAGTTTGCACGTTCTTTCTAGTGCAAAGTGAGCCAGAAAACTGTGGCAAAAACTTTAATAAACGTTGGCCACTAAGTTTGAGTAAACCATAAGTTTCAAATAAACCATATCAAATAACCCAAAAGAGTAGGAAATAGGAGGGTTTGAGGAAATACAATTATTTGTAAATAATTGCCATTTACCCCTTCACCACAACAGTACCACTATAGAGAATATCAGGGAAGAACTTAGGGAGGGAAAATAGAGGAAAGACCTTCAACAATAGATACTTCAACAATAGACCAACCTATAGTTTCAGGAGAAAGTATGGAGAGGACTAGATAGCAGCCCTACTGAGCTGGTGCACAGAAACCTCCCTGAATTCTGCCCTAGATGTGGATACTGCAGATACAGGGAGGTATAATTGCTTGTAATCCATGCCAATCATAAGCGTGAGTCATTTCATGGCTTTGCCCTATTCCTACCCCCGAAAGGAAAAATAATTACTCCTCCTCTAAGGAACAGGACCATAAAAGGTATTAGAAAAGCACCTTTTAGTGGATGAAATTATTTGTGCTTCTCATAGGATGGATAATCTCCAAAAGATTATAATACAATCTCCTGTCTATAATGGACTCTGGAGGCTTCTATTAGGGGAGTTCTGGGTCAGTGTTTAACCCCTAGGGGACACTGCCTCTTTTGGCCTTAAGGACGCGGCCCCATTCTTCAAATCTGACCCGTGTCACTATAAGTGGTTATAGCTTTGGAACGCTATGAGATATCCAGGGGATTTTGAGATAGTTTTCTCGTGACACATTGCACTTCAAATTAGTTTAAAAATTTGGATGAAATCTTTTGCGTTTAGTTATGAAAAAAAACAAAATTTGGCAAAAATTTGGAAAAATTCTTTATTTTCAACATTCTAAATTCTCTACTTTTGATGCAGAAAGTCATAGCACCCAAATAAATTCATAACTTACATTTCCCAAATGTCTGCTTTATGCTGGTATGGTTTTTTAAGATTCCACATATTTTACTAGAATGTTATGAGGCTCAGAATTTAGGTATCATTTTTCAAATTTTTTGTAAAATCACCAAAACCCGTATTTAGATGAACCTGCTCAACTTCTAATTGACACTGAGAGGCCTAAATAATAGTGAGACTCGTAAATTACCCCATTGTGGAAACTACACACCTCAACGTATGAAAAACCACTTTTAAGAAGTTTGTTAACGCTTTACGTGTTTTATAGGGGTTAAAACAAAATGGAGGTGCAGTCTGCAAATTGTAATATTTTTTCACAATACACCCATTTTGGGTGGAAAATTAAACATTTACAATGGATTAAATGAATAAAGGCTCCACAAAGTTTGTTACCCAATCTCTCCCGGGTACACGGATACTCTATATGTGCTGGTAACCTGCTGTATGGGCGCACGGCCGGGCATAGAAGGGAAGGAGGCGCCATCCAGATCAGATTTGCTATGTCACATTGTACAGGCTATAATTTTTTTCTTTTTTTTAATGTGGACCTGTAGGGGCTTATTTCTTTTGCCACATGAGATGCACTTTTCTGGTACCTAATTTGGGGGAATCTATAGGCTAATTGGTGAGATTTTATTAACTCTTTGTTGGTGGAGGAAATGAAAATCACCACTTTTCAGGAAGATTTTTATGGTTTTTTTTTTTGGCTGTTTACCATACCATAAAAATAGTATATTATTTTTATTCTATGGGTCGCCACGATTACAAAAAGACCTCATTTATATAGATTTTTTATTTTTTTCCCATTTTTACGGAATAAAAAGTAATTTGGCAAAAATGTTGTTAATTTTAGCATCACCGTCTTTCATATGCATAACTTTTTTATTTTTCGCCTCACAAATCTGTTTAAGGGCTTATTTTTTGCGAGAAGGATTGTTCTTTTTAGTGGTTTTATTTTAGAGTGCATAACATTTTTTAAATCCCTTTTTAGAGCATTTTTATAGGGTATTAATTGAAAATGATCTTTTTTCTGGAGTTTTTTTTTGTCTTGTTTTTTACGGGGTTCACTTTGCGGATCTAATAACGATTCTGTTTTATTATGCAGATTGTTACGGACGCAGGGATACCAAATATGTGGAGGTTTTGTGTATTTTATTCAATTGTACTGAATAAAAACCAATTTGGAGAAAATCTTGTTCATTTTAGCATCACCATCTTTTCATATGCATAACTTTTTTATTTTTCGGCTGACAAATCTGGTTAGGGGCTTATTTTTTGCGAAAAGAGTTGTTCTTTTTAGTGGGCTTATTTTGGAGTGCATAACATTTTTTAAATTACTTTTTAGAGCATTTTTTTATAGGGTATTAATTAAAAATGATCTTTTTTCGGAACGTTTTTGCGTTTTTTTTCTACGGCGTGTACCGTGTGGGTCCAGTAACGATTCTGTTTTATTATACAGATTGTTACGGACGCGGCAATACCAAATATGCGGGGGGGTTTTGTGTTTTTGTGTTTTTTATACTTTATTAAGTGTTTTTATAGGAAAGTGACATTTTAGGGGCTTATATTTTAATGCATTTATTTTTTATTTATTCTAATGTATTAACTTTAGTGTTTTTGACTTTTTTTTAATTATACATACTTGAACTTGAACCAGTGATGCTCTGATCACTGGTTTAAGTTCAATACACTGCTCTACAATACTATTTTATTGTAGAGCAGTGTAAACTGTCTGAGCAAGCTTGCGCATGCTCAGACAGTTTACAGCCAGACCCGGAAGGGGTCTGGCTGCCATGGAGACCGGGCAGCTCCGGGGCACATGCCAGTCCTCGGAGCTGCCCAGAAGTGGATCGGATCCCCCGGTAAGCGGCACGGGGGATCCGATCCACAGCGCTAACACCCTTACACGCCGCGGTCATGTTTGACCGCGGCGTGTAAGGGGTTAACACCCGCGATCGGAGCCGGCTCCGATCGCGGGTGTTAGCGCAGGCTGTCAGCTGTACTAGACAGCTGACAGCCGCTGCTTCTGGTACCGGCTCCGTTCGTGAGCCGGTGCCAGAAGCAGGACGTTATAGAACGTCCCCGTGCGCTAAGCATCTAGCCCCGGGGACGTACTATAACGTCCTGGTGCGCCTAGGGGTTAATAGGACTCTGTCTACCATAATCTTCAACATCATGTTATTAGACTTCTTGTAGGTCATACTTGGTGTTAAGGTAGCAAAATGAGGCATTGTTTTCCATTTAACACCTTGGAAATCATATTTGCACATTTACCATAATATTAGCATTCAGAGGTTTTGCAGGAAAGGGAAGGATAGTGGATCAAAATGATCATCTGATAAGAACTAGAGACAAGCCCCACAGAGGAATGCTGGATTTCTGTACTGGTTTCTGTCCTGAGGAATCTGATCATCCGGGGGCGAGAAGCCAAATTCTTATCAAGGAGAGACCTAGGAGCTGAAATACCTTGCTGTCCCTATATAGTTCTATGAGAGGCATGAAAAGGTCTATTCTGGATGATATTGAAGCGAACTGGAAACCCCTTCTTCCTATCCAAAGCCCTTTCTCAAGTCTCATCACAAGCTGACCAAAATAGAAACTATCCCTCACAGGGAATCCCACACATCATCATCTTTTAAAGCAGAGGTCCCTAACAGGACCGGGCCGTTGGAGTTTATCAGCCGGTCCGCGGCGCCGCTGACAGCTAGCTCCGCGGCCCTGCGCCTGGTCAGAGCTCGCTCTGTGTGGATTTATAATGTTTTCTGCCATAGCCGTGACAGCTTGCAGCTCCTGGCAGAGAACATTATGCAGGACGGGGTGGGGCGTCGGGCGGGTCTTAGTGACGCAGCCCTCCACAGAACAGCATGGTACCTGTTGTACGTCACAGGGCGGGTCTTAGTGACGCGGTCCTCCTGCACAGCATGGTGTGTTCCTGACAGGGTGGGGCGGCAGGCTCTCCTTACTGACACGCCCCCGAACATGTTATGTGGGGCGTGCTGGGGCAGCAGACTGGCTTCAGTGACGCGGCTCCCGTACCGGTGTTCAGTGTGTAGCGCTGCTAAGCAGCAGCACTGTATACACTGACGCTCAATGTACAATGCTACTACTTAGCAGCGCTGTACACAGAGGTCCCGCCAGTATCCTCTGCATACAGTGCTGTCTGGTGCATATAGCAGTGCTAGTAGCAGTGCTGTACACTGAAACTGGGTTTTCTGCCATGACAACAGCAAAAACGAGATTACGGAGTAGACTGGACATAAGGAACACACTTCGGGTTTCACTGTCTCCCATCACCCCTAGATGGGACCGTCTTGTTGCAGGAAAACAAACCCAGTGCTCCCACTGATTCAGGGAAACAAGCCTGGTACTCCCACTCATTCTGAACCTATGGTAAGTTGAATCACATTCTCATTATAAATGTCATAATTATATGATAAGTATGCACTAAGTCCCACCCCTCCATAACCCCACCCCATATGACCAAAGCCCCACCCCCACCGGACCATGGAAAACTGGTCTAGCTTAAAGCCGGTCCCTGGTGCAAAAACGGTTGGGGACCTCTGTTTTAAAGCACTTGATGCCAATGGAAATTTTAAAATTTATTAGTTAAGTTAGTTTTTTGCTTGACACCTTCAAAAATCCATAATTTTTTTGTGTTCAGTGTACAGAGCTTAATGAAGGCTTGTTTTCTACACAATAAATTGTACATCCTAGTGACTTTATTTTATATTCCATGAATGTAATGGAAGGAAGGAAAAAATATTGCAATATGCAGAGATATTGAGATGAATATGCATTTGCCCCATATTCTTGTGGACTTCATTTTTACATGACAGCTCTACTTCATTTTTTGTGTCCATATGATCACAAGGATAGCACACTTCTATAAGTTTCAATAGATTAAAGCTTTTTTATTTAAAAAAATGCATTAGTTTTGCCATAGTTTGATGCCAATAACTTTTTCATATTTCAGTGTACAGACCTGTGTAAGGTGTCATTTCTAAGCATTTGTTTTCATTGCTACCATTTTGTACAACATTTTGATCACTTTTTACTCAAATATTTAGGTGTTCCTAAATGGTAAAAAAATGGCGATTCAGATATTTGGATGCATTTTTCCGTTACTGGGTTTAACAACGGATGACCCGTTTTTATATTCTGATAGATCAGGAATATTTGAAGGCTGAAATATTTATTTTCAGTTTGTCTTATTTTGGTTACCTTTTTTTTCTTTTACTGTATTTCTAGGCCCCCTAGAAAGCAAGTTATCGGCAAAAGAGATGGACGCACAGCTTGACGCCTACAATGTCCGGACTAGCTAATCCCATCCTGTGTGTTTCTGTTCCACAGTTCCAACTTTGGAAGACGTTTCTACACATCCCCTTGTTTTTTTTGCTTTGATTTCTGGTTTTAAAATCATGTAAAGTTTCAAGGGACTCGTATAATATACTGCAATACCATTGTACCACTATATTGCAGTATATCATAGAATCACTGGATTTTTAAAACAGCCTATGGCAGGCTCCTTTGCCGATCTTGCTATAACAGCTTTGCAACTCGTGGTAAGGGGCCCAGCTGTCATAGTAATTGGTCGGTGCCCTCCAATCAAAGGGCATGCTGGCTGGATCCAAGATGGCAGTTCACATGCCTGCGCTGATCATGGGTGTTAGCCACATAATACAGCGGACACCCACTATGTTTACAGTTTACAGTCATGACAGATGTGGTCATGGTGAAGGGAAAAAAAATATTTCGAAGTACTACAAAATCATCCATAAGGCAACACATTTCCAAAACAAAAACCACATACACATTTCATTAATATCTAAAGATTAAGCTCTTAACTGGTAAACAAGCTAATTTTTGTTTTACAATTTTTTAACTAATGGCAGCAGCTGGTCAACAAGAACCCATCCTAATCTATCTCTGTCTCCTCTACACTGAGGCATCCATGTGCCACTGATGCAACATTACCACTGTAGTCTTTGTTTATAGAGACTTATAGTGATGGGAGATGCCATGCTAGACTAAAATGGAGGAGAATTGTGAGCTTAGGTTTCTTTGTTTTATTAGAGCAGACCCTGCCACCAGTGTGTGTCATTTTTGGCCTACATGAATGTATTTTCCCAAAAAATGTAAACGTTTCTAAATCGCACTTAAGGGGTATATAGACTTTAAAGGAGTTGTTTCACATACATAGAGGGGTAATTTATGGCATTTTACTATTTAGGCCTTTCAAAGTCATTTAAAACCGAGTTGTCACTTAAAATGTGATTTTTTTTGATTTTCATGCAAATTTGAAAAATCGCACCTAAAGTTCTGAGCCTCATAATATCTGAGAAAAATGTGAGGACTCATAAAATAGCACTCCAATATAAAGAAGACATTCCAGAAATGGTAGTTATCTATCTTTTTGGGTATTTTTACTATCTGTCTGGAAAGCAAAACATTTCAAACTTTGAAAATGAAGAATTTACCGAATTTCTGTTAAATTTTCATTTTTTTCAGACGGAAATGCAAAACTTAAATTTTACAACTAACTTGAAGTACAATGTGTCAAGAGGAAATGATCTGAAAATCACCTGGATATGTTAAAGCATCAGATTCTAAAATAGAGAATAGTCATTAAGCTGAAAACAAGCGTCAGGGATAAGGGGTTAATATAAGAAAATAAATTATATTAATAATGAACCTGTTGACTTATACTGACCAGTCGCGGGGCCATCAGTGCAGTCAGGAAGCGAGATGTAAAATACGGCCTCCGGAAGATGCTATAAAAACCCAAAGAAATATTGTTTTATCCTTGTACATTTACACTCTACTGTAGAAGTGAAGGAGCTTTGAGACATTTTCTGAAAGCAGTTCTAAAGTGTGTTCACAGGACTTTAGCATCCCCGTTCTTATGTGTACACAGGACAGGCTAAAGATTTCCTTTATTACTTCATAATTCAGCTCTGTAAGGAGATAAATCTATGTAGTGATTTGATGTCCCATCTCTGCTGGCTTCCAGCAGCTGGAGGGGCCGTGCAATCACTGTTTACACAACCCCTCCATCACAAAAACTCCCATATCAGTAGTTGGAGGGGCGTGTAGAAGTCATTGGCAGTAATGAATGTACAGCACCCTCCATCTGCCGGGAGCCAGCAGGACATTGGAAGTTCCGAATCCTGCCGCCCAAGGCACAAGGCACACATTAACAAGGTATAATGTAATGGGTGATTTTTATGATACCCTTTGGGAACCTGAAGAATATCTCATGACAACTTTTCAAAGATGAAAACTCTTCCTCTAATTCTCAAATTCTGTATTCCTCACACAGAAGTATTTTTGTAATGTGGTACATAATTTGATGTCGCTAGATAAATACAGATTACTATTATTGCAGACAACACTAATATCAGTGATTCTTTGAATCCAGCATTAGTATGAGAGCAGCAGCACTTTTTGCATGTCTCACTCTGTAACTGCTCCCTTGCTTATCACTCCCCTTTTCTTAGGCTTCCATGGAAAGCATCAGCAACCTGATCTCTCAGAAGTGAAAGTAATGAGAGTTCATTTGGTATGAAATGGGATATAATCATCACTTATAATAAATGCTTGATATTTATTAAGGCCAATCATATGGGTGGCCCTAAATTGGTGTTTATTGAGAAAACCGATTTCAGTATCTGTCCCACAGAAGCCAAGCATGAAGGAACTTTCACCTACCTGGCCTCCATTACACTGGCTGGGATCTTGCCTGTATTTTCAAATATCTGTACAGCCTTCTCTACATCTTGTTGTGCTGGAGACTGAGTCTGCAGAAAAAGAGACACATACAGGATGACATTATAAACATTCTGAGATTCACTTAAATCAATGAAAACTAGACCATCGTTATCATTACAACAAGAGCTTGGCTTTTAATGTAAAAAAGGGTTGTCCAAGAATGACAACTGTTTACCTACACAAAGTATAATTAGTGACTAGTCCACAACCAAGAGAATGAGGGTGCTATAATACTCCTGTGAATGTAGTGATGGTCATACACATGCATATTACCCCTCCATTCATACTCTGCTGGAGATTGCAGTTTATTATAGAATGCAACCTACAGTAACATGAGAGCTGCACTAGGATTGTAAAGACCTCAGTACTGGCAGTGAAGCATTAAATATTCAACCTCAATTCACACATGTCAAACATTCAGCATCATTGCAGGTGCTAGGGTCCATACTATAGGCTGGATGCAAACCTGTTTACTTGTACAGTATTCCTCAATTACTGAGATAACTAGGCTAATGTAACAATTAGGAGTCTTGGTAACTCACTGATATGGAATCTGTAGAGGTAACCATAATGGTTTTCACTGAGCTTTTATCGCCTAGTTATAACTGTCCCCTACCTGATCTTTGTCAGTCCCCACAGAAAGGTCCTCATACAAGCCCATGTCTTCAATAGATACCTGTGGAAAGACATACACATACAGTGTAAATGATGGTAGTTTAATCAGTTTTCACTCTGACACCATTCAGAAGCCTTACCTTCATGTCTGCAAGCTGAGTTTTAGCCAAAGTGATATACTCCATTAACAGTGGGCGAAATTTTGTTGTCACAAAAGGAGGATGGAGTATGTGCACCTGTATGAATGCAAAAAGATTACTAAACGTCCACTTTTTTTTCCAGAAACAGCCCCACTCTTGCCAAGGGGTGGTACTCGGCATTGTACATAAACCTGAATACAACTGAGCTGCAATACTGTTTTCTGATCTTATGCAACAAATTTAAAGAACCAGACTGTTCAAGCACTATACGTAAATCTGTACACTCACCTTTAAGTATTGTGGTGTTTCATAGGGGACCAAATCAGAGAGGAATTTCAAAAGGAAAACCAGCGATTTCTTGGTGGTGTTCTGGAAAGAGCTGGCAGTGCCAAACGTACACTAACAATAAAGAATAATGAAATTTTATCTCCCATACAAATAAATGCTTCTTGTAAACATCTCACTCTTTACCAAGTATATGGGTTTTAGGGAAAGCTGTGTGACACTCAATATGAATGGATACATTCTTAACAGACTCTGGAATTGAAAATATGCCAAGCTATATGGAAACCAATGGATGAATCACTGAATAACAACAGTAGGTCATCTGGACATATAGGTTTCAAGGATGACTCGGTGTTAATGTCTGTCACCCAGCTTTACCAAACACAGAGGAATTCTCACCTTGAACCATTCTGTGTAGGACATGAAAGCAGCAGGTCCTTCTAATGCAGATTGTCGGGCAATGAGAAAAGCTGTGATTAGATACTCTAGCTCATATGTCTCAAAGGCTTGTGACAGAAGTCTGCTCAAAAGATCTAAAATAAAAAAAATTTTTTTTTCCTTTTTAGGTATAAATGATGCTAAGCTAATCATGATAACATTATAACATTCAGGTTGCATTTACATTCCATGTATTCCACTATTCGCTCACCTTTTACCACTTGTTGAGCCCCAGGCTGGCAGACAACAAGGCAGGAAACACAGGCTAGAACATGGTGCCAATTGACCTCCTGTGTATCCAAGACCTTCTGTATGCGGGAAGACAGCTTTTCAGCACTGAGCAACACAAAAAGCTACAATGAAGATAGAACAGAGAGGGGTAGATCCACAAAATGTTAAAGTGATCCTTTCAGTTCAGTCTCAATATGCAGACATCCTTGTATTTAGAGGCAACCGGAGAGGAGTCTGACAGTAAACTTACCTTTCTATACAAGTCTCTTAACAAAGGGAAAGTCTTCACAAAGCTCCAACTTCCCTGCAATCGTATGGCATCAGATACTATTCACAAAATGCGAGAATAGAAAGGTATTGACAACAATGAGATACATCAATATAAAAATGTGCAACAATTGAGGTGGACTTGTAAAAATATTCACTTTAGGATATCTTTTAGTTAGAAGTTTACAGGATATATAGAATTACAATTACAAACATCACATAATATTACATTTTGTAGTGAGAAATAGATGCAAACATACACTACTACTGGCTTTTGGGTGAAATTTATGGTAAACAAACATTTCAAGCTGCAATTATATTATGAATGTAGGGCATTTAAGTTGAACATAGAGTGGTGATTTCCTCATCCCAAACAGTTTATTAAAGCCAAAGCCAACAACACAGGTGTCATTCCATTTTTCTTGAAGTATAACCATCAGGACATTGAGGTTCTGGGGGAACAGAACTATAAGCCTTTACATAGCAACTCAACTCGAATAGATTTTTTATTATAAAATTCAGGTCTGGAGAAAACACATGCCACTCTATTTGAGGTACCCCCAGTCTCCATCAAGTATTAAATAATGATACCCATAGTCATCCATTCAGAAGAAATTAGGCCTGAGCTGTTCATGGAGAGACACAATGGGGCACATTTACTTACCCGGCCCATTCGCGATCCAGCGGCGCGTTCTCTGCACAGGATTCGGGTCCGGCTGGGATTTAAGATGGTAGTTCCTCCGCCGTCCACCAGGTGGCGCTGCAGCGCCGAAAATAATCTTAACGCCCCGGAATGCACCATCCCATAGAAGGTGAAGGTGAGCGCTCCCCAAGCGACACATTTTCGGTTTTTAAATGCGGCGGTTTTTCCGAATACGTCGGGTTTTCGTTCGGCCACGCCCCCCCCCCCCCGATTTCTGTCGCGCGCATGCCGGCCCCGATGCGCCACAATCCGATCGCGTGCGCCAAAAACCCGGGGCAATTCATGTACAAGCGGCGCAAATTGGAAATATTCGGGTAACACGTCGGGAAAACGCGAATCGGGCCCTTAGTAAATGACCCCCAATGTCTGGATTAATGAAGCCATTCAAATAAGGAGACACCTCTTTACCATCGAGTAGTTCCCAACACCAACGGGTTGTCTGGTGAGTTATTGATAGTTTCTTCCTTTATGTCTCCAATATTAGCGTGAATCGATTTTCATCAGTGAAGAGCAGAGGCCCACTAGTTCCTTCTCCAGCATAGATTCTGGCCCATGTAAGACAATAATGCCTGTGCCTGGTGGCATGGTCAGGTGTCCTTACAGGTCATCTAGCATACAGATCATGCTGAGGTTCTGAACGATCTGAAGCGACATTTGGTTGCCCTTAAATATCACTGGAGTTGTGCGACAATCATCATCTGGTTCTGCAGGGCACTGTTTACTATGAATCGATCTTAAGTGTGGGATATGGTCAAAGGACGTCCACATCCAGGTCTTTCTAGTCCAGTGGTGGCGAACCTATGGCACGCGTGCCAGAGAGGGCACGCGGACCATCTCCCCTGCTGTCTATATATAAATCATTAGAACTCCCGGCAGGCAGGAAAAGCTGCCGATCGCCGAGAGCTCCAGTGATCTCCTTCACTGAAGGCTGCGTCACAGCAGCAGGTCAGTGCCCACCCCTCCACTCCCTCCCCCTTCAGCCCGGGAACAGGAGGAGAGAGAGAGGGAACAGCGGGAGCATGCAGCAGCCTGTGCACAGTGAGTACAGAGGAGTGCAGCAGGAGGGCAGGAGTTGCTCTGTGTGCATTACACAGGCAGCAGGCAGGCAGCTTTGGGGCACTAAACAACTATAGGTGCTTATTGTTTAGTGCCCCAAACTGCCCTGTATGACACATGTCTGTGGCCACATATATTCTGCCCCTGGTCCAGTTCTCCTGTCACTGTGCAATGCTGCCAGTGACCCCTAGGTGCATTACACTGCCCTCACTGACAGCATGGCACAGGTGCCCAGAGCTCCAGACCTGTGTGTGTGTGTGACCACAGACATGTGTCATGTGGTGATTTGATGGTAAATTCACCTGCCTGATTGCATGTAGATTTGCTGTTCAGTGCACCCACCCTCCTCCCGACAACATACACATTACCCTACACACCCCCTGCCGAATTCAAAAATCCTTCATATTGCCACTGGATGGCGGTAGTGTCCCTCACCGGATGGCGGTAGTGTCCCTCACCGGATGGCGGTAGTGTCCCTCACCGGATGGCGGTAGTGTCCCTCACCGGATGGCGGTAGTGTCCCTCACCGGATGGCGGTAGTGTCCCTCACCGGATGGCGGTAGTGTCCCTCACCGGATGGCGGTAGTGTCCCTCACCGGATGGCGGTAGTGTCCCTCACCGGATGGCGGTAGTGTCCCTCACCGGATGGCGGTAGTGTCCCTCACCGGATGGGGGTAGTGTCCCTCACCGGATGGGGGTAGTGTCCCTCACCGGATGGGGGTAGTGTCCCTCACCGGATGGGGGTAGTGTCCCCTCACCGGATGGGGGTAGTGTCCCTCACCGGATGGGGGTAGTGTCCCTCACCGGATGGGGGTAGTGTCCCTCACCGGATGGGGGTAGTGTCCCTCACCGGATGGGGGTAGTGTCCCTCACCGGATGGGGGTAGTGTTCCTCACCGGATGGGGGTAGTGTTCCTCACCGGATGGGGGTAGTGTTCCTCACCGGATGGGGGTAGTGTTCCTCACCGGATGGGGGTAGTGTTCCTCACCGGATGGGGGTAGTGTTCCTCACCGGATGGGGGTAGTGTTCCTCACCGGATGGGGGTAGTGTTCCTCACCGGATGGGGGTAGTGTTCCTCACCGGATGGGGGTAGTGTTCCTCACCGGATGGGGGTAGTGTTCCTCACCGGATGGGGGTAGTGTTCCTCACCGGATGGGGGTAGTGTTCCTCACCGGATGGGGGTAGTGTTCCTCACCGGATGGGGGTAGTGTTCCTCACCGGATGGGGGTAGTGTTCCTCACCGGATGGGGGTAGTGTTCCTCACCGGATGGGGGTAGTGTTCCTCACCGGATGGGGGTAGTGTTCCTCACCGGATGGGGGTAGTGTTCCTCACCGGATGGGGGTAGTGTTCCTCACCGGATGGGGGTAGTGTTCCTCACCGGATGGGGGTAGTGTTCCTCACCGGATGGGGGTAGTGTTCCTCACCGGATGGGGGTAGTGTTCCTCACTGGATGGGGGTAGTGTTCTCCGCTGTATTTGCTCCTGCTTTGTGATGTTGGACTGTTTATTATCAGTGTGGTGATATTTATCTTGTTGTACTGGTAATGGTCATCATGTGGCAGTATTGTATGTCCCTTATAGAGTGGTATGGTGTGATTTTAGGCTAAATAGACGTATTGGCACTTTGCGATGATTACATGGACTTTGGTTTGGAGTTTGGGCACTCGGTCTCTAAAAGGTTCGCCATCACTGTTCTAGTCTCTCTGTGCCATTGGCAGGCTCTAAAAGAGATACTCCAAGCTCATCGTAGACTGGATGTAAGCTTCTGAGCCAAATCCAGACCGATGACATTCCGGCTTGATCAGTTCTTGGAGTTTATTACAATTTCTCAGTTTATTTTGTTCAACAGATTTTTGAAGATTGACCCCAGGTTCTCAATTGGATTAAGATCTGGAATTTTTCTAAATCATGGAACCAAAATTTCAATGTTTTGATCACTGAACCACTTGTAGCCCATTATGCTTGGCTGAAGCTTTCATTCATTGCCCCCTGATTGTTGGAAAAAGTGGCTCTTGAATGAAGCCTTTCTGTATTTTCATCCCATAGATGAAAATCACTCCCACACATTAAAGTGATTGTCCAAAAATAAAAATAAAATAAATGTTATATAAAAACAATAATCCTCCTCAATTAATAATAATTCACTAATTGCATCAGCAGAATCTGCACTTTTCTGGGCTTTCAGATTTCCAACCTCACGCAAAAGGGATAAGAACTTTATCACTAAGTAAACAGTAAAATAGACTTACAAAAAGCAGGGCAGAGTGTAGGGACGTGATGTCCGGCGCTCCGGGCTTCTAACTAATCACCCCAATGCTGGAGGGGGAGGTGACATGCACCCCACAGCACCGGCCTGCTTTTTTAGGCAATCCTGGCATTAAAGAAGACAAGTGCCGGGATTTAGATGAAGAGGACAATAGGTGAATATGTGTATGTTAGTTTTACTGTCCCTTAGTGGTAGATGTCCTTTAAAATTACTTTCTGCAAAGGCAAAGTAATCCCTCATGACCTCATTGGTGAAATATACAGATTTAGGTTTTCCTCCTTGCCTCCTTCATTAGAAATAACTGGATGTTACCTTTCAGTTTTGGCTTGAATATG
>NW_027285804.1:0-23657 GCF_040894005.1 Engystomops pustulosus | reverse complement strand
GCGCAAAGTCCTGTTAAAAAGTGCAGTTGCTGGTGGTGTGCCTGTAGAGGAGTGTGGTGTGGCTCTGTACTCTCTAAGGAATTTGTACAATTCTTGTTGCAGATCCCTGTGTTCCATGGTGGCAATCCTGAGAGTTTTGTTGATAGATTGCATGAAACGTTCCATTTCACCATTGGCCTGAGGCCAGTATGGAGTTGTTTTCCTGTGTGTAAACCCAAGATAAGTGGCAAAAGATTTGAAGTCTGCACTATTGAAGGGTAGCCCCTTATAAGTTTTTACTGTTTCTGGTATGCCATATGCAGAAAAGATCTTGTCCAATGTAGGTATAACTGCCCTTGCAGAGGTTGTGGACACAGGCTCAACAACTGGAAATCTAGAAAAATTATCCATGACTACTAGAAGGTGAGAATGATCAGGCAATAAACAGAAATCAATGCTAACTGTAGTCCATGGACTTTCAGGCAGAGTTGTCATTTGTAGTGGAGCTTGTGTATGGACCCCTGTCGCTGCTTGACAAGGAATGCATGCTTTGATGAGGGACTCCACCTTATTGTCAATTTCTGGAGACCATACTTTGTCTCTAAGTAGTTGCTTAGCTTTTACAACTTGTGAAACATTTGAATTGTTGACATTGTTCACCAGCTTTACTAAACCTAGAGCCACTGCACTACTGCAGCTGAGAAGCGTGTCTGCGGTGCAGTCCACTACATAGAACGTGTCTCTTATGGACTTCCCATCAATTGCCAGTTCTGGCTGAAATTTACCACACAGGGGTAAGGAAGTAGCTGAACCATAAGGAAATATTTTCAGATTGGCACTTTGCAGAGCAGGTTTGTTCTTAAGACAATCATAGACAGCTTGACTAATGACATTAACAGATGCCCCTGTATCCACAAGCATTTCCACAGGACTGCCATTTATGAAGATGACCTGTTTGGGATTAGTAACTGCATGTACAGTGTGAGAGCCCTCTTCTGTGACAGAGAATAGATAAGTACTGCTGGATTCATCAGCAGGTAGCACTGGCTGCACTGTATGGACTCTCTGTGACACTGGCTGTTTATAAGGGACAGGACCTTGTGGTTTAGCTGAGGATCTGCAGACTTTAGCAAAGTGATTCTGTTTCCCACAGTTGTGGCAGACTGCTCCCTTTGCTGGGCAGGTTTTCTGGTGAGGATATGCACCACCACAGTTGTAGCATGTTGTACCCTGTGTAGGAGGCATGTGCGGTTTCTGGGTGAGCTTTGCTACATAAGATGGCTGCTCTGGCTCTGTCCTGGTCTCTATGAGTTTAGCCTGATTCTCTGCAGCATCATTTATATGTGCAGTCTCCAGCAACTTTGTAAGAGTCATAGTGGGATCTCTCAGTGCCTGCTTCCTTAGTTTAGAAGAGATGCAGCCCTGTATGATTTGCATTTGAATTTCATTGTCAATGTCTGCAAATTCACAGTATGTAGCAAGATGTCTGAGCCTGACATGATATTCAGCAATGCTTTCTGAAGGGGACTGTTTGCACTGTCTAAACTTGAAAACCTCAAAAGCTGGATTTGTATATGGAGAGAAGTGCTTGCTTATTGCTGCTTTACATGCCTCATAGTGAGTGTTATCTCCTGTGTGAGGCAGAGTTGTGTAAATATCATAGACCTGCTCTCCAGCATAGTGCAGCAGCATGGCTTTCTTTCTTGCATTGTTAGTAATGTTCATAGCTTGCAAAAATATTTCAAAGCGTTTCAGCCACTTATTCCAGCATGCTCCTAAGTTTGCCTGGGACTGGTGCACATCAAAGGAAGGGAATGCAGGTAGATAGGCCATGGTGGATGCTTATATCACTGTCTAGGTGGCTCTTCTGAGTTACTGAAATACCTTTACTTGATAATAGTTTATCCTCGTCGCCAGTTGTAATGTCGTAGTAGGAACCCGTATGATGCAGAAGGAACCGACACTGGATCACTGGACTGCAGACTCAGAGACAACTTTATTCCATGCTTCTCCTTGCTCTGTCTGTAACAACTGCCCTAACTCAGACTGCTCCTCCTCCTCAGTACATCACTGTTGCTGGGCAGAACATGCAAAACACATTAACAGTAAACATATTAGCAGAACACATATAACAACATCACACGAGCGGGTTTTCAGTGTAGCTGGTGGCATCATCACCGATAAGCGTACACGCCTGTCGACTGACAGGCTGACGCTTATTAAGATGAATAAAGCCTGGATTTCTCATAATTTCCAATCTCCACCAGGTGAAGGAAGCTCAACCTGAATAATTGATCCACTCCTCCTCCTCCTCATTTTCCTCCTTCTCCTCCTCTTTGTACAGTAAAGCAGAGGAAACTGGCTATTTTTTGACAGGGCCCACTGGCTCTTGCTATAGTACTTTATGCATTTAATTTTTCTGGAGGGCCACCGACCCGGTCCTCTGTTTTAAACAATTTTTGGGAGTGCCACATACAGGCACTCAATCTATTCTATTTTTCTGGAGGGCCACCTACCTGCTCCTCTGGTTTGAAAACTTTTTGGGACTGCCACATACAGGCACTCAATCTATTCTATTTTTCTGGAGGGCCACCTACCTGCTCCTCTGGTTTGAAAACTTTTTGGGACTGCCACATACAGGCACTCAATCTATTCAATTTTTCTGAAGGGCCACCTACCTGCTCCTCTGGTTTGAAAAATTTTTGGGACTGCCACATACAGGCACTATCCAAATTAAATTGTCTCCATAGCAGCCTCCACACGTTGTCTCCATTGCTACCTCCAAAAGTCGTCCATATAGCTGCCTCCATACATCGTCCCTTTATCAAACGAGGTGTGTCAGGCAGAAATTTGGGTTGTTTTCATGGATTCCACATCAAAGTTGTTAACTTTGTCGCCACCCAGCTGTGTTATCCACAAAATATACTAATAAACTTTTATCATTTACCAATATTATTTCAGCGCTTCTTGCGCATCTGTTTACATTCCCCTCACCCGCCATATCCCAAACTTATAAGAACGCTACTACACTTGATCTTATACAAAAGGTTCTTAGAAGTGCTGTTTGGGGAGTAGCCTAGAGACAGGGGCTTGGATTGGCGAAAGCTCGCCTGGCTGCGGAGCGCCAGCTCCATCCCAAGATCCAACTAACATAGTTTTAACTGCAGCACCTTTAATCTACTACTAGTTCACTGCCTCCATAATAATACTGTAATAATCTTTATTTATATAGCGCCATCATATTCCGTAGCGCTTTACAAATCATAGGAAACAAATACAAATGTAATGTAACAGAGCACAACATTTGTATGGAACAACAGGAGTGAGGTCCCTGCTCGCCAGAGCTTACGGTTTATGAAGATGATGGGGTAACACGAGGTAAAAGAATATTTAATGGTCAAGCCATTCTTCTTAGGGAATAGAACAAAATATAATAAATGGAATTGCTGTCGCTTGAACCACTCAGCCGTCATCTTATATACCAGGTCCAGGGTGAATGGGACTGTAGAGAAGTCTGGTGCCTGTTGGTTGCTGGATAACAGATGGGAGGACGACACAGGACGGGTTAGTAGAAGAGTTAAAACTTCATGCAGTTAATGAGTGTTATAGGCTTGCCTAAAGAAATGGGTTTTAAGAGCACGTTTGAAACTTTGGAGGTTAGGTATTAGTCTGATAGTCCAGGGCAGAGCATTCCATAGAATTGGTGCAGCTCTAGAGAAGTCTTGGAGACGCGAGTGGGAGGTCCGCACTAGGGTAGAGGTTAATCTAAGATCACTGGCGGATCTAAGAGCACGGGTTGGGCGATAGACTGAGATAAGAGAGGAGAGGTAGGGGGGTGCAGCATTATACAGAGCTTTATGGATGAGGGTTATTATTTTAAACTATTCGAATGGAGACTGGCAGCCAGTGCAGCGACTGGCATGAACTGTAAGCATACATGGTCCCCTTATCAAACGAGCTGTGTCAGGCAGAATTTTGGGTTGTTTTCATGGCTTCCACAACAAACTTGTTAACTTTGTCGCCACCCTGCTGTGTAATCCACAAAAAATACTGGCAAACTTTTATCATTTACCGATATTATTTCAGCGCTTCTTGCGCATCTGTTTACATTCCCCTCACCCGCCATATCCTAAACTTATAAGAACGCTACTACACTTGATCTTATACAAAAGGTTCTTAGAAGTGCTGTTTGGGGAGTAGCCTAGAGACAGGGGCTTGGATTGGCGAAAGCTCGCCTGGCAGCGGAGCGCCAGCTCCATGCCAAGATCCAACTAACATAGTTTTAACTGCAGCACCTTTAATCTACTACTAGTTCACTGCCTCCATACATGGTCCCCTTATCAAACGAGCTGTGTCAGGCAGAATTTTGGGTTGTTTTCATGGCTTCCATGTTAACTTTGTTGCCACCCTGCTGTGTAATCCACAAAATATACTGGCAAACTTTTATCATGTACCGATATTATTTGAGCGCTTCTTGCTCACCTCCTTTGGTTCCTCTCTGCCACCCATTGGTTTGAAGCCTGAGTCCATTTAGGGTATGTCGCCATGACACTCTCTAGCCTGCTGCCGCTGCCTCTGCATGCTGTCCCCTATAGTGTCAGGGTCAATTATTGGATGTTTTAGATGCTATCTAGCTTCATTCTGTCACTCTGTCATGGCCATGCTGTTGCCCATAATTTTGGCATAATGGTGCGATTAAGCAGCCTCAGAGGCATCCATGCATGCTGCCCCTGCTGTTTCCTGTCCATTTCCGTGGTGTTTCCATCCTTTTCTGAGGTTCCCAGGTGTTTGGCCAAGCTTCCCTGTGCAGAGCCTTGGTCCCCTTGAAAAATGCTCGAGTCTCCCATTGACTTCAATGGGGCTCGTTATTCGAGACGAGCGCTCGAGCATCGGGAAAAGTTCGTCTCGAATAACGTGTACCCGAGCATTTTAGTGCTCGCTCATCTCTAGTTATAAACACTATATACTGTACTGTGATGCAAACCATCCAGCTGGATATAAGAGAATTCACAATTTGTTGGCTTTTAAAATAATGTTTTACTTCAAGTGTTTTAGGGAGTGGGATACATCTATAGGGATTTACAATATCTATAAATACACCCATATAAATGTGCTTAGAGTTAGAATAGAAAATTCACAAGTTCATGACATTATTATCACATCAATGTACAATAAGATTTAGGTTTCTTAAAACCTTGATCAATGCTTGTAGCAAAGAAACCCCGGTCTGGTGGGTCTAGTGTATTGAATGTCCAAAGGATAGCGAATACCAATCTGATCACATCATTACCCATAATTTATAAAACATCACATCCAACATATGTCCTGGTGCTCCTTTCAATATCTTTTGGAATGCCAGAAAAAGTTGAGCACTGATTATATCCTATACGCTAATGCTGGACATGACCTGCTAATCCATCAATTAGGGGAAATGGGTCCCCCATTCTCATAATTGGCGGGACTCCAGGCTGTGCAACCCCTGGGTGAGATTCTTATAACTTATCCTGTGGATAGTGAACAATAGAACGTGGGACAACCACTTTATTTAATATTGATGGTTGATTTAGGGCACCTAAGGGCCAATAGTAAATTCCTGGTATCCTTTCAGTGACCCTGAACAAAGAGACGAGTTTGTTACATCATTTCCTGTCCATGCATTGTCTTAAGGAAAAACTGGTAAATAAAACCATCCTGCTTACATAAGGGCTGCTGATAAGATCGCCCACAGGTATGTCATGACACATCACATAGCTATCTAGCAGTCTATATTTATTTCTTCAATGCATGGTTTCCTGTGAGGGGAATTTTGATTATGATGATAAAAGTACAATTATGATCATCATTTTGAAATATCAATTAAGGAAAAAAAATCAAATGCTTAAATATATCTCATTAAGCAGTTTTAAGCTAAAGACCCTAAAGAGCCATTTCAGCACAAGCCACATATTTTGATAGGACATGGCCTGAATAACTGGTTATAGGGGGGTATAAGCTCTGAGATCAAGGTCAACCTATTTACTGTTCTGTTAATTTCTACCCTTCTGTTCAATGAGCCTCCTAAAGTGGCAGCTTTTTGTAATGTGCTTTAGCTAATAGAAATGTATTACACAGTACTATTTTATCCAACGGTAAAACCCATTTAAGGTGAGCTATATCAGAGTAGATTGGCCCCTCTCTTGCCCTTCTTCATAGAGTTTACAGAGACATATGACCCTTAGGCCGAGGGCACATGTGGTGTTTTGAACCTGTTTTTGGGCCGTTTTTAAGCAGTCCGTTTCCAATTTTAATTAAGATAATTGGTAAAACCTGTCAAAAACGGATGCATTTTCAAAAAACGCATGCGTTTTTTAACAGACTGCTTAAAAACGGCCCACAAACCTGATTCAAAACCCACGTGTGCCGCCGGCCTAAATGGTGACTGATGGGCTAACCCAATTTTCTTCTAGATAATTTCCATGCAATGCCTAAAACCATACAGCCTTGTTCAAACCATTTTTGAGTACGACTTTGGAGGTATGCAATAGGTATAGCAAGATTTCGTTATAAATCAACCCTATTAGCCAGCAGAGACTCGTCCATGCGCACACTATGATGCGGCGGTGTCGCTGCTGATGAGGTCATAGTGCGTGCCGGCTGGCAGATCGCGGGGACGCGTCTCTGCCGGCTAATACAACATAGAGAAGATAGAAGAGGAGCAGCACCGGCAGAGGGCGAGTATGTAAGTTTTTCTTTTGCTTGGCCAACTGCCGGCTGGCCGTACACTACAGGGGGCTGGCAGGCCGTACACTACAGGGGGCTGGCAGGCCGTACACTACAGGGGGCTGGCAGGCCGTACACTACAGGGGGCTGGCAGGCCGCACACTACAGGGGGCTGGCAGGCCGCACACTACAGGGGGCTGGCAGGCCGCACACTACAGGGGGCTGGCAGGCCGCACACTACAGGGGGCTGGCAGGCCGCACACTACTGGGGGCTGGCAGGCCGCACACTACTGGGGGCTGGCAGGCCGCACACTACTGGGGGCTGGCAGGCCGCACACTACTGGGGGCTGGCAGGCCGCACACTACTGGGGGCTGGCAGGCCGCACACTACTGGGGGCTGGCAGGCCGCACACTACTGGGGGCTGGCAGGCCGCACACTACTGGGGGCTGGCAGGCCGCACACTACTGGGGGCTGGCAGGCCGCACACTACTGGGGGCTGGCAGGCCGCACACTACTGGGGGCTGGCAGGCCGCACACTACTGGGGGCTGGCAGGCCGCACACTACTGGGGGCTGGCAGGCCGCACACTACTGGGGGCTGGCAGGCAGCACACTACTGGGGGCTGGCAGGCAGTACACTACTGGGGGCTGGCAGGCAGTACACTACTGGGGGCTGGCAGGCAGTACACTACTGGGGGCTGGCAGGCAGTACACTACTGGGGGCTGGCAGGCAGTACATACTGGGGGCTGGCAGGCAGTACACTACTGGGGGCTGGCAGGCAGTATACTACTGGGGGCTGGCAGGCAGTATACTACTGGGGGCTGGCAGGCAGTATACTACTGGGGGCTGGCAGGCAGTATACTACTGGGGGCTGGCTGGCAGTATACTACTGGGGGCTGGCTGGCAGTATACTACTGGGGGCTGGCTGGCCGTATACTACTGGGGGCTGGCAGGCCGTATACTACTGGGGGCTGGCAGGCCGTATACTACTGGGGGCTGGCAGGCAGTATACTACTGGGGTCTGGCAGGCAGTATACTACTGGGGTCTGGCAGGCAGTATACTACTGGGGTCTGGCAGGCAGTATACTACTGGGGTCTGGCAGGCAGTATACTACTGGGGGCTGGCAGGATGTATACTACTGGGGGCTGGCAGGATGTATACTACTGGGGGCTGGCAGGCAGTATACTACTGGGGGCTGGCAGGCAGTATACTACTGGGGGCTGGCAGGCAGTATACTACTGGGGGCTGGCAGGCAGTATACTACTGGGGGCTGGCAGGCAGTATACTACTGGGGGCTGGCAGGCAGTATACTACTGGGGGCTGGCAGGCAGTATACTACTGGGGGCTGGCAGGCAGTATACTACTGGGGGCTGGCAGGCCGTATACTACTGGGGGCTGGCAGGCAGTATACTACTGGGGGCTGGCAGGCAGTATACTACTGGGGGGCTGGCAGGCAGTATACTACTGGGGGCTGCAGGCCGTATACTACTGGGGGCTGGCAGGCAGTATACTACTGGGGTCTGGCAGGCAGTATACTACTGGGGTCTGGCAGGCAGTATACTACTGGGGTCTGGCAGGCAGTATACTACTGGGGGCTGGCAGGATGTATACTACTGGGGGCTGGCAGGCAGTATACTACTGGGGGCTGGCAGGCAGTATACTACTGGGGGCTGGCAGGCAGTATACTACTGGGGGCTGGCAGGCAGTATACTACTGGGGGCTGGCAGGCAGTATACTACTGGGGGCTGGCAGGCAGTATACTACTGGGGGCTGGCAGGCAGTATACTACTGGGGGCTGGCAGGCAGTATACTACTGGGGGCTGGCAGGCAGTATACTACTGGGGGCTGGCAGGCAGTATACTACTGGGGGCTGGCAGGCAGTATACTACTGGGGGCTGGCAGGCCGTATACTACTGGGGGCTGGCAGGCAGTATACTACTGGGGGCTGGCAGGCAGTATACTACTGGGGGCTGGCAGGCTATATACTGGAGGCTGTGACCAATGCATTTCCCACGATCGGCTAATACTTGAGTCAATAGGTTTTTCCAGTTTTTGGTGGTAAAATTAGGGGTCTCGGCTTATACTCGAGTATATACGGGATGTTCAGTGTATTAGGAGCTTTTTCCAGCATGCAGACTGAGCAGGTTTACCAAACGTAATTAAAAATAAAGAAGAACACTTACTGCTTTCCGAGTAGTTTCCCAACTGCTTGAAAAACCATTTTGCTGGGTGCTTTTAATGTAGACAGAAGAGCAGCTGCTTCCCACCTTCACTCTCAAGACCTGGGAATGAATACGAGAGACTGTCAGAGGGTTGACTGTATCTGTTCTCCAAACATGAACGCGAAACAAAAGAGCAGTGTAATGCAAATGACCTGCCTGAAACCACACACCCAATAACTTCCAGGGCTACAATTATTGTGCAGATTAACCAGAAAGCAATTGTATCCCTCATTAGTGTCACAGACACACACCAGGTGGCTGCAATGGCCTAGTATTATCAGAATTTGTTAAAAATGGATAGATATAGGCATGGAGCTACTGGGTCTCTACTAGAGATGAGCGAACATGCTCGTCCGAGCTTGATGCTCGGTCGAGCATTAGCGTACTCGAAACTGCTCGTTGCTCGGACGAATACTTCGCCCGCTCGAGAAAATGGCAGCTCCCGCCGTTTTGCTTTTTGGCGGCCAGAAACAGAGCCAATCAGAAGCCAGGAGACTCTGCACTCCACCCAGCATGACGTGGTACCCTTACACGTCGATAGCAGTGGTTGGCTGGCCAGATCAGGTGACCCTGGGATAGACTAGCCGCTGCCCGCGCTGCTCGGATCATTCTGTGTCTGGATGCCGCTAGGGAGAGAGCTGCTGCTGGTCAGGGAAAGCGTTAGGGTGTTCTATTAGCTTACTGTTAGGCAGGAGTGATTCTCAAAGAACCCAACAGCCCTTCTTAGGGCTACAATAACGTTCTACTTTTTTTATTTTAATTTGCATCTAGTACCATTTTGTGAGGAATTAGCAGGGGGACTTGCTACCGTTGTGTTTAGCTCTTAGTGGCACACATATCCATAGCAAAGACCGAAGTGGGAAAATTTAGTAGGGGTTGGATTTCAATTAGGCACTAACTCAGTGTCATCTCATCTGGCATAGTAGTGTGCTTTGATACTTGGCTAGAAAATAGCCATAGGAGAATACAAAGAGCTTACTTACGCCTACAGTAGCGTTCTATATATTTGATTTCTGGTTGATCTGCTGGTGGCTGTACTTTCTGCAGTGCATGTACTAGCCAATTCTGAGCAATTTGTAGTGAGACTTGCGACCGCTGTGTTCTGCGCTTAGTGACGCACATATCCATAGCAAAGACCGAAGTGGGAAAATTTAGTAGGGGTTGGATTTCAATTAGGCACTAACTCAGTGTCATCTCATCTGGCATAGTAGTGTGCTTTGATACTTGGCTAGAAAATAGCCATAGCAATAGGATAGCATTGTTTGGTTTTAAAAACTCAAAAAAAAAACAAAAAACACAACAAAAAAACAAAAAACACAAAAAAAAACAAAAAGAAGTAAAAAAAAATTAAAGCTATAACTCTCATTTTAAAAATGTTTAACCCGAGGGCTAGGGGTAGAGGACGAGGGCGGGGACGTGGGCGTCCAACTACTGCAGGGGTCAGAGGCCGTGGTCCTGGGCGGGGTGAGACACCACCTGCTGATGAGGGAGCAGGGGAACGCCGCAGAGCTACACTCCCTAGGTTCATGTCTGAAGTTACTGGGACTCGTGGTAGAGCACTGTTGAGGCCAGAACAGTGCGAACAGGTGATGTCGTGGATTGCTGACAATGCTTCGAGCAATTTGTCCACCACCAGTCAGTCTTCCACGCAGTCCACCCATGTCACCGAAATCGCCACTCCTCCAGCTCCTGCACCTCAGCCTCCTCCCCCCCAGTCTGCCCCCTCCCAGGAAAATTTGGCATTTGAACCGGCATACTCTGAGGAACTGTTTTCTGGACCCTTCCCACAGTCACAAACCACTTGTCCGGTTGCTGCTGAGCAATTTTCCGATGCCCAGGTTTTCCACCAGTCACAGTCTGTGGGTGATGATGACATTCTTGACGTAGTGGAAGTGTGTAAAGAGGTGTCCGACGATGAGGAGACACGGTTGTCAGACAGTGGGGAAGTTGTTGTCAGGGCAGGAAGTCCGAGGGGGGAGCAGACTGAGGGATCGGAGGATGATGAGGTGACAGACCCAAGCTGGGTTGAGAGGCCGGGTGAACACAGTGCTTCTGAGACGGAGGAGAGTCCTCGACCAGAACAGGTTGGAAGAGGCAGTGGTGGGGCCAGACGGAGAGGCAGGGCCAGAGCTGGTGCATCAGCGCCAAATGTGTCAACTAGTGAAGCTCCCGTGGCGAGGGCTCTTGCGGCGAGGGCTAGATCTTCAGAAGTCTGGAGGTTCTTTAAGGAAACACCGGATGACCGACGGACTGTGGTGTGCAACATTTGCCAAACCAGGCTCAGCAGGGGTTCCACCACTACTAGCTTAACTACCACCAGTATGCGCAGGCATATGAATGCTAAACACCCCACTCAGTGGCAACAAGCCCGTTCACCTCCGGCCGTGCACACCACTGCTCCTTCCCCTGTGTCAGCTGATAGTCAGCCCCCTGCCCAGGACCCTGCCACAAAAACCCCATCGTCGCCTCCACGATCCTCCACAGCATCCACCAGCGTTCAGCTCTCCATACCCCAGACGCTGGAGCGGAAACGCAAATATAGTGCAACCCACCCGCACGCCCAAGCCCTTAATGTGCACATCTCCAGATTGCTTAGCCTGGAGATGCTGCCCTATAGGCTAGTAGAGACCGAGGCCTTTCGCAACCTCATGGCGGCGGCCGCCCCTCGGTATTCGGTCCCCAGCCGCCACTACTTTTCCCGATGTGCCGTCCCAGCCCTGCACCAGCACGTGTCAGACAACATCATCCGTGCCCTGACCAACGCCGTTTCTGACAAGGTCCACCTGACCACGGACACGTGGACGAGTGCTGCCGGGCAGGGCCACTATATATCGCTGACGGCACATTGGGTTAACTTGGTGGAGGCTGGGACCGAGTCTGACCCTGGGGCTGCTCATATACTGCCGACGCCGAGGATTGCGGGGCCTACCTCGGTCCAGGTGTTTCAGGCCTACTATGCCTCCTCCTCCTCCCACCCCTCCTCCACCTCCTCCTCCGAACTACCATCCGTGGGCACGGCGCCATCAGTCGGTAGCTCTAGGCACAGCAGCAGTGCCGTCGCTAAGCGACAGCAGGCGGTGCTCAAACTGCTGAGCCTAGGCGATAAAAGGCACACCGCCCAAGAGCTATTACAGGGCATTCCACATCAAAGTTGTTAACTTTGTCGCCACCCTGCTGTGTAATCCACAAAATATACTTGCAAACTTTTACCATTTAGGGATATTATTTCAGCGCTTCTTGCGCATCTGTTTACATTCCCCTCACCCGCCATATCCTAAACTTATAAGAACGCTACTACACTTGATCTTATACAAAAGGTTCTTAGAAGTGCTGTTTGGGGAGTAGCCTAGAGACAGGGGCTTGGATTGGCGAAAGCTCGCCTGGCTGCAGAGCGCCAGCTCCATCCCAAGATCCAACTAACATAGTTGCAGCACCTTTAATCTACTACTAGTTCACTGCCTCCATAATAATAATAATAATAATAATCTTTATTTATATAGCGTCATCATATTCTGTAGCGCTTTACAAATCATAGGAAACAAATACAAATGTAATGTAACAGAGCACAACATTTGTATGGAACAACAGGAGTGAGGTCCCTGCTCGCCAGAGCTTACGGTTTATGAAGATGATGGGGTAACACGAGGTAAAAGAATATTTAATGGTCAAGCCATTCTTCTTAGGGAATAGAAAAAAATATAATAAATGGAATTGCTGTCGCTTGAACCACTCAGCCGTCATCTTATATACCAGGTCCAGGGTGAATGGGACTGCAGAGAAGTCTGGTGCCTGTTGGTTGCTGGATAACAGATGGGAGGACGACACAGGACGGGTTAGTAGAAGAGTTAAAACTTCATGCAGTTAATGAGTGTTATAGGCTTGCCTAAAGAAATGGGTTTTAAGAGCACGTTTGAAACTTTGGAGGTTAGGTATTAGTCTGATAGTCCGGGGCAGAGCATTCCATAGAATTGGTGCAGCTCTAGAGAAGTCTTGGAGACGCGAGTGGGAGGTCCGCACTAGGGTAGAGGTTAATCTAAGATCACTGGCGGATCTAAGAGCACGGGTTGGGCGATAGACTGAGATAAGAGAGGAGAGGTAGGGGGGTGCAGCATTATACAGAGCTTTATGGATGAGGGTTATTATTATTTTAAACTGTATTCGAAAGGAGACTGGCAGCCAGTGCAGCGACTGGCATGAACTGTAAGCATACATGGTCCCCTTATCAAACGAGCTGTGTCAGGCAGAATTTTGGGTTGTTTTCATGGCTTCCATGTTAACTTTGTCGCCACCCTGCTGTGTAATCCACAAAATATACTGGCAAACTTTTATCATGTACCGATATTATTTGAGCGCTTCTTGCTCACCTCCTTTGGTTCCTCTCTGACACCCATTGGTTTGAAGCCTGAGTCCAATTAGGGTATGTCGCCATGCCACTCTCTAGCCTGCTGCCGCTGCCTCTGCTTGCTGTCCCGTATAGTGTCAGGGTCAATTATTGGATGTTTTAGATGCTATCTAGCTTCATTCTGTCACTCTGTCATGGCCATGCTGTTGCCCATAATTTTGGCATAATGGTGCGATTAGGCAGCCTCAGAGGCATCCATGCATGCTGCCCCTGCTGTTTCCTGTCCATTTCCGTGGTGTTTCCATCCTTTTCTGAGGTTCCCAGGTGTTTGGCCAAGCTTCCCTGTGCAGAGCCTTGGTCCCCTTGAAAAATGCTCGAGTCTCCCATTGACTTCAATGGGGTTCGTTATTCGAGACGAGCACTCGAGCATCGGGAAAAGTTCGTCTCGAATAACGAGTACCCGAGCATTTTAGTGTTCGCTCATCTCTAGTCTCTACCTATTCTAGGTTTAAAAGTTGTACTGTTGATTGAAAAACATTGTAGCCATACAGGAGATCTGTAATAAAACGTGCAGTCATAGCACCTGACCTGCTGAACTTACAGATATTTTTAGGACTCACCGTATTCAGATGCTTTATACTGCATAAAATTGTGGGAATTTTTATGTGATTTCCCTATTAGTTTAGCAGTATTTCTATTTGAAGTCAAATATAGAAACTAATGCAAAAACACTACTTTCTGCCATAGCGTATAAAAAAAATCCATGGAAAAAACAATGGGCACAACTTATAAGCTGCTTGACAGTAGCACATACTTGACACATGGAATATAAGTATATTCACCTTACAATTATCCGATTTAGCTGACAAGAAGGTTATCCATGGTGATAAAAAAAAAAAAATGTTCAAAATATTATGCGGAACACAATAGAACAAAACATTGACGCCAATTAACTAATTCTGGACGTATTAACCTTTATACCATGCAAGGTCACATTCCAAGACAAATAATAAACTCTCTCCACACTAGGACCAAATTAATTATTAACTAAAAATGCTAAAATTTACTTCTGTACCACAGCAAAATTGTTCTATACACAAAAATACTACAACTCAAACCATATAGTGCTTGCCTCTGATGCAGAATCTGTGTGCACCTGCACACCCCTACATCAAGAAGTCATCACTTATCCTAAGAATAGGCAATTCATTTTTAAAAATGGACAAACCCTTCACGTAAATCAAACTTCACCGTTCATGTGGTCCTCTGCATAGTTTACTGGGCACAGCTCTGCTCTACACAAGGCTGCTTTTAAGCAGATATTGGTGTCCTATCAATAAGGGTGCAGTCACTTGTTCCGTTAGTGTTGCGTTTCCTTACACAACGATAGTGCATGGGGAGCGGGACTCGGCTCATTTGTGTATGCGTGTTCAGTAAAACGCATGCGATAGGAATCCTTTACCGCATATGGGACTGGGCCGAGTACCACAAAACTAGTGGAACGAGTAAACGCACCCTTAGGGTGATGCCACTCATGGCATTTTTGGTCTGTTTTTAGTACTTTTTTCCCAATTATCTTAATAGATAAACAGGTTGTAAGCAGCCAAATGCATGGTAAACTGCCAAAAACGGATGTTTAAAAACGGACCAAAAACGCCATGTGTGACATCACCCTTAGACTATTTTTACGTCCTTATTCCCTTCTATGGGCTCAAGCACGTTGCTCTAGATTCCAGGGTCCTGTGCATGAACCAACTTCCTGAGAGGCAAAAGAGTTGCAATTCAGAGTTTGCATCCAGGCAGCCATTTTCAACTGCACACATTGGTCCGCATTTACATGTAAAATGCTGGGTGCGGTGATTCACGAAGATTGTGTGCCAGAAATCATGAATCTGTCGCTTCCCCGCACTGGCCCAACAGAGTTCACTAGCTTTTTTGTGGTGCACCTTTAACATTAGGGAGTGCAACACAATTTGCAAGTAAAATATGGTGCTTGGTCTGAATCAGCTGGACCGACCAACAGCATTGCCCCCTTACTTCTGCCGCATGGAGGCCAGCGCAGCTGTGCCACAAAAGGGTGGCGTGCAAAACAATCGCACTTCTTAAATACCTGAACAACCCGTATTAGCCTAGAAGAACATACACAGTCCGACAAAAGTGCAGCACAAAGCCCTTAGTAAATGTGCCCCATTGTATACAGGTAGCCTTATTACGACATGTTCACCCAAATTTAAAAATCTGTTTCCAATTCACCATATGCAAAGGGGGCAATCCTCTTTAACCACCGTGCACATCATATTATGAGACAATACATCCAAATCAGAAAGAAAATTACTTTTACAAAATGCACAATTAGTAAACTGACATGCATCAATCCATAAAAACTTTCCCAGCAAGAATTGTAATCTGCACAGCCGAAAGCTCCTGCAACACAATAATATAGACTATTTTCATTATCACTGTACAAATACATGAATTATGCACATTTCTCACAATATCACAGCTGCCCTTCAGCTCTACAAGGCTATAGGTTTCCTGGTGTATGGCTAAAGGATCTATATTTAGCTGAACGTTAACCAGTAACATGCAAAGCATTCCTGCTGAAGATAGATATTCGCTGCATTTAAATAAGAGAATAGAAATCTAGAAGAAACTGCCTTTGTTCTGTGTACAATCTCGAATGTTTTTCCTTGCCTGAAGGTCTCTTCCAGACTAGCGTTTTTCACATTCGTTTGTCATCGGTGATCTTCACTGATGGTGTAGATACTCATAATTTTCTAATAACTTACTTATGGTTAAATTTTTTTCATGGTCCATACATCAGTTAGTAAAAAAAATTCAGCATGCACTAATTTTGCATGCATATGGACTACATACTCCCATCTATAATGCCTTTTACCTTTTACACCTAGCCACAAAAAAGATTGCAATTGCAGAGTTGCAATTCCTGGCACATAGCCCCAAATAGTTACAGCCTACAAATATTTGTGTATTCTGAATCTGAAAGGAAAAGTCGGGGGTAGTCTTCATACAGGATCAGTCACCATAGGGTTTATTTATAGTCTGTATCCATCGATACATTTAAATCTGCAAAGGATATTTTGATTAGAGACAATTTGCAAAGCGCTCTTTTCATAATAAACATGCAACAGAGTGAAATTGTGTATCGAGCGAAAGAGACAAATTGCATACTGCAAATAGACGACCAGTATCCTGGAACCTACAGCTTGCATCCTGGTTGTAAGGACTGCACAGCGCACAGTTGTGGTCTGGTGCTTAGCCATGTTATTCACATGTCTTTTCTGTGGGCAGACTGATAAACATTCTTAGGCCACAGATAAACAAATATATTTGTAGAAAAACAGTTTCTAGCAAGAGGGACTGAAAGTTGTGAATTAAAACAGTAACCAGTGTAAAATACTGGCTGTCCATCATGTGGATCTGGCACTGGATGGAAATGTCAATAGAGCTTAACCGGTTATTTTTGGGCTAAAAATATTGGTAAATCCATAAAATAGATCCTCAATACCAGATGGCACCATTGGGGCATATTTATCAGGACCTCTGCGCACCGCCAGTTGCTAGCTTATTGCTAGCTTTTGCGATTATTTTCCCCAATCCGCCACCTTCACGCCAGTGGGGCGTGAAGGGGCGTGAAGGGGGGGGGGCACGGCCGGCCGAGCGGGGGGCACGGCCGGACGGGAGTGGGCCGGCGCGGGGCGTTACTGTCCCCGCGCCTGCGCACTCGCTGCTGCCGGCGACTTTTCATACGTGAAAAGTCGCCGGTTGCGTTTTTTTCTACGCCAGGCCCTGGCAGCCCGATACATGAAGAGGCAGAAGCCTCTTCATGTATCGGGCTGTGAATTTACAGCGGCGGGGCGATCATACGCTGGCGTACGAGCACCAGCGTATGATAAATATCCCCCATTATCTATATAGTGATCAGATTGGGTTACTGCAGATCAGCTCCCATTTATTTCCATAGGATCTAAGATGCAGTTCATCAGTTCAGCCAATTCACAGAACTCTTTTGTATTCTTCATTTATCAGCTGATCAATGGGGAAGCCAGACCCTCCAGCCTACCAAACTGATATAGAGGAACCAATCTAAGCCATCAATACTTTCAATCCAGAAACCCCATATGCCATCCATTACATTTACCTAAGTACAAGATATTTTAGATTACCATAATCTTCTAGATTATGAGCAGTTGTATATCTATAGAGGATTGAGAGGTTATCAGTTGCCCCTGGGTCCTGGACTCGTTGCATTTTTGGATCGTTTTAAAGCATGCCTTTTCAGTCAGTTTAAAAATGCATGCGTTTTTGTATGTTTACCATGCAGTTGGCTGCTTTAACCCTGTTTATCTTCATTTCTATGATAAATGGTTAAATGGTACATTAAATGGTAGTTTAAACCTCAATAAATAAACTACAAAAGAACAAGTTTCGATTCTCAGTAAAACAAAACGTTCTAAGGAAGTTTAAACTGTCTCAATTCTAAAAACCGGAGAATAAATCACACAAGATGTTCTGGAGCAGCATGTCCTAATAAGTGCAGACAAGGTCTCATTTACCTCCTCCTATTTCTTAAGTCATACACAGGCAGCCACCAACTACATATTACCACCCCACACAATCAAGATGGAAAGTCATTCCAGATTTTGTGTAATGGAAAATGTGGATATAAGGTTTCCTTTCCTTCTATTGCCGGCTTAAAAATAGTCCTGCAGCAGAGCAACAAGGAATAAAGAAGTATGCATTTACATCCATGTCAATTATTAATGAACACCAATTGAAGACATGTTTGCAAGACTGCAGCCTTGACAATACAGAGCTACGTAGCTAGAGGTCATATATCACAAGACACTGTAAGGGTGATGCCACACGTGACGTTTTGAACGTGTTTTTTGGGCCGCTTTTAAGCAGTCCGTCATAAAACCCAGTCCCTTAAAAAAATGCATGCGTTTTTGACCAGTTTAAATTAAGATAATTGGTCAAACCTGTCAAAAACGGATGCGTTTTTAAAAAAAAAAAAAACATGCTTTTTTGACGGACTGCTTAAAAACGGGCCAAAAACGTGTTCAAAACGCCACGTGTGACTGCAGTCTAGGGTGTATGGAGCAGGAGATTGGTTTTTGGTAATCTCAGGCACAAAATACCTGGACCCGTCAAGAAGATAAGAAAATCTATATATCAGGCTGTGAAAATCTATAAGTTTCTAGTTCCTTTAAACTTGTGGTACTAAATGGGGGAAAGCAGTCGGATACTGAGGTCACAATGGGATGTTCAGGATGAAACCTCAGGGTGCAACCACACATTCAGTTTTTCAGATGCAGTTTTTGATGCCCAAACCAGGAATGGAGTAAAAGTAGGAGATGGAGTAACACCTTTCAACTATTTGTCTCAACCCATTATCATCCACGCATGCTTTTGGCTTCAGAAAACGCATTTGAAAAACTGAAAGTGTAGATAAGTATTTGCTTATCAACAAAAATCAATGTAGTCAGATAATTTATTCAGACACAAACTTATCAGCCAATTCTTGGCTGGTTGTGACCTCAAAGAAATATTGATTAGCATTCCCATGACTTTGAGAAGAAGTCTTAAGCTGGTACAATAACCTTCCAAGGACAGATCAGCCATCAGCCATGTGTTTGTGTGTTGTAACAAATCTCCTCCCTCTCTGCATCCTGTTCACACCGCACATCCACTACATCCAACATCAGCAATTTTATCTATATTGATAAGCAGGGAACATTATTACTGATAACCATGATAGGAACATACAGTACAGTTTTTTTCTAAAAAGTAGTAGTACAATTAAAATGGTTGGAATAGAGTAGTTTTTATAGACTTGAACGGTCTATCCTTTGGACATTACAAGCCGGTAACAGCCACATGGTATATCAAGACTAATCTACAGTGTACACATAAACGTGTTGTGGTGAGCAGCGTTATACCAGTTCTTTTTCAAGGTGACCACAAAACCAATAAGACCATTAAAAGGTCAAGATATGCTTCATCTTTCAACAGTCAACATGAAGAAAAAAAATATCCGGATCTGCTTGTGGTAGAGTGCAATTGTTCCAGAACTATTAGCAGGTTTCCATGACAAGCTCTAATGATGATGTCCGTATCAGGGCTTTGCTTCCGTTCCTCTGGGCAAGTTTATATAATTTCATTAAGACAGACACGCAACAGGCTGATAATTATTATAATCATGACCAGAATAGGGGATACTCCCAGTAATGTGGAATATAGTAGCCCAGGTGTAACATGTGCTCATGGCTTATATTTACTAACTAAAAAAGTAAAAGTATTGAGAAGCTCGGCCTAAGGCCCCTTTCACGTGATTGTTCTGCGCGTTCTTTTGAAGTGCAGAACTTGCATTGCACTCTGACCCATTGTTATCAATGGGTTATCTCAACATGCTCTTTTGCAAGTCACGCGCGTGAATTATGTACTATACAAGTCTATAGAATGCATTTTTGATGCATCTCTGAGACACATGCAAGTGCAGTGCGTTTTTCATTGATCAATTGCCATACAAAAGAATGATAGACCTCAGTCATGAGTCTATTTCAGGCACGTTATCTGCATGTGTAAAATGCATTGAAACTTTTTTGAAAACACCAAAATAAATGCACGTGAAAAACACTGCACAAACTCTGACTGTAAACGTACTGAACACTGATGAAAAACGTCAGTTTTTCACTGACAAAACCCATATTGCACTCTGATCAGACTCTGAGGTCGGTGACGTGGCGGTTTTGTCACGTTTCTGCTGCGATTTTGAACGCATTGAAAATGCAAGTCTTTTTTAAATGTCTGCTTACGCAGTCATGTAATTACAAACGCATGCGTATTCAAAAACACTATGAAAACGCACCTCAAAATAACGCAACAAAACGGCAAGTTAAGGCACTTTATCCAAAAACCCTTTGAAAAAGCCAATATACAATTATGATGAATTGTTTTAAAGAATGCAAAAACGCAATGAAAACAACAAAAATATTAACAAAAACGCCACACATGCTTTTTTCTTAAAAACAGGCCAAAAACGGATTGAAAACGGTTTCAAAACACCACATGTGGCATCACCCTTAGAGATATTAAACCCAATTATTTTGAACATATCTTCTAAAATGTAATCTAATTTGAGCGTGACAGTGTTGGGTTCAGTGTTCAATTAATATTAGATTTTCATTTAGAGCACATTTAGGCAAGATCTACTAGCCACAGAGCAAATGAAGGTATATCTTCTCTACAGGTGGAAAAGAAACCTTTGTCAGAGAACAAATGGAAAGTATCCAGTCTGTAGGAGATGAAGGTTTCTGATACCTTATCTCAGACGGCTCAGCAGACCGGTATAAGGTAGCTAATGGAACATTGTTATCCAGATCTGATGTTCGGCCTACAATTTCAGGTTCTTCAAGTCAAGGCATAACCTTTGAAAGTGAAAGTATATAAGAGGAGAAAAACATTTCATTAAGGAAAAGCACAAAGGAATTCAATGACAAATAGGAAAACCATGCAAGCTTCCACAAAACAAAGTGGCTTCCTGTGGGGAACTAAGTGACAGATCTTTATCTACAGGCAGGGGTCACTTACTAGAGTTAAAGGGGTATTCCGGGAATATGAACGTCTGACACAAAAACCCATGATGATATAAATAAATGAGCACAACAATAATCAATGTCATTAGTCACAAAACGTAGCTTAAATAGTTTGATTTTATGATTTACAAAATTTATGGCCTCTCTAAAGTAGGTGGAGTTATCACTAAGATGGCCGCCACTGGAAACTACAAGTTCCATGATCCTTTAGTTGTCAGTAACTCCTCCTACCTCTTACGCTCTGCCCCAGTGATGATGTAACAGGTTTTCTTGCTCTGTTACCATAGTAATGATGTGTAACTGCCATCACCAAAACACTGGCCGTACTGAATGCACTGCAACCAACCGACTACACCCAAACCTAGTGGTGATCACATGACCTGCCCAGGCAGATGCAAGACATGTGATGTGGACATGTGACCAGCGGCCATCTTCTGTCCTGCAACGGACCGCGTGGAGGAAATTAACGGACTGATTAAAGGGCCAGTAGCATTTTAATTCTTCATTACAGTCTATGTCATCAGCATTTTCTGCTAAGTGGAGCAAAATTTTAAATAACAACTAATTACACATTACCTTATATTTTGAGTACCAATTTGTATATGAATTATGCTTATTCCTGGAATACCCCTTTAAGTATCTGTGAATGATGAGTTTTTAGATATATTAGGCCCCTTAAATTGTTCTTCATCCCTCTCTGAACAGATGTTGGGTTCCACATAGGTGATGTGGGTAGGATAGAATTTGGCAGTGCACTAATGGTAGGTGAGGAACTATCTGATTCAATAGAAACAAGAATGCCTGAAGTTAATGGAATAAGCTGTGGAAAAACCACTGGATACATGTATGATGTAGACTCTTAGTAAAAGTTTTGGAAAAGCTAGAACTTAAAGGGAACCTTTCACCAGTAGCCCTATTTCTGGCTGCCCCATGTCCGCATAAAAAATAGTGTACACATTGCCAAAGAGGTTTTAGAGTAAAACTGGCTTTTTCCGAAAAAAAGATAAGTTAGATGAAAGTTTTCTTTTCTGTATGAGGCTACAGGGGGAGACAGAAATAGGGGTCCTGATGACAGATTCCCTTTGTGGACCACCTCTATACTTAAAGACTTAAGGAAGATTGATTTATAGCCACAAGAATAACAAAAAGTAACCTTTCTTCTCAGTTATAGAGTTTTACGGCAGAAAATAATTTAAAAAAATGTCAGATACAAGACAGTTGAGAGATCTTCCAAGGAATGGACATCCCAGCAAATTTACCTAAGGTCAGAACTTGCATTGCTTAAAGGGGTTGCCAGGTTATGGGGGCGCTGCAGCGATACACCTAACTATGGTTTGTGCCTATAAAACAATAATGGCGAATTGCACCAGTGAAGATTTCCATAAACATGTCCATTGAGCAAACAAAAAGTAGATATGTGTGTCCATAATGCACAGCACCAAATACAGTATATCAGCATAAACACCTTATACGGACAATCATGATGTGACTATGGAAGGATAGGGACTGCTCCTTGCTAAACTGCCTTCAGGCTATAGACTACTTTAGGATGTTACAATTTCTAAACTGTCACTAGCTTTAAGAAGGATGGCAAAGAGCAACATTGAGTCAGATTGGTTTATCGCCTCTAGCAGGAACAAGTGTAGGTTACTCCAAAGAGAAGGTTCAGGGTGCGTTCACACGTTCAGTTTTTTAGATGGAGTTTTTGATGTCCAAACCCGGAGGGGAGTGAAAATAAAAGAGGAGGAGCAGCACCTTTCAGTGATATGTTCTCACCCATTATGATCCACACCTGCTTTTGGTTTCAAAAACTGCATCTGAAAAAGTGAATGTGTGAACCCTGCGTGTAACAACACCTGGACGTCTCTACCTTGGATCCTCACGGTTGAATGTCATGACGGTAATTTCAATGCTACAATGCAATTTTATTATACCTGCTTGGCACAAGCCTAACACTAAATTTACAAAACAAACCTTTAGAAGCAAAAAAAAAAAAAAAAGTTACTGGTATGTGAATTGAATCAGCAGAAACACACAAAAGAATACAGGAAAAACAAGGCTACTCATATATATCAGTGTTTTTGTAAAGACAAAATAAATTGCACCAAAATACATGTCGGAAAAATAGAAGCGCCAGATGTCAGTTGAAAGGCCATAATAAATGACCCCCACTGTTCTTTACTTGCAAGGAAAGAAAAAAACAATATCTTGGTTGGTATAAGCACTTACGGAGGATATTTTTACTAAACCATTATACATTAGAAGGGAAACTGTATTGCCATGCCAATAGTAACAGTAACACCCCCACACACCTTAGAATCGTGGCCCATATGGTAGCCAGGCTTTTACTCAAAGAATTTAGACAAACACAAACTGGCGGCAAATAAAACCAGGGTCTAATAATTGTATTGATAGAGTAAAATCTTATACATAGGAATGCTATAAATCAATACTTCGAAGGGAGCGCCATGCTTTATGGAATCTACTGAACAAAGCATATGTTATGTCTCAGTGTTTTATGTGCCATATGGTGTTATAGCTCTTATAGAGCCTACATTATAAACGCTTCCAAAAAACTTTGTACTATAAATCGGCGTCATATTGTGTCCACATGGTTTTACATCTATAGTCCAATCATGTGATAGAAATACGGTTTGCAGAATAGGGTTCTATACAGTCTATGAAGTGTGTGAGCAGGGTAGCAGATGTCCTCCTCCACATGCACAGACCTGCTGAGGGCTGCATGGAATGTCAGTCCGGCAATGAACCTCCTGTTACAACCTGCCTCAATCACC
>NW_027285803.1:0-23747 GCF_040894005.1 Engystomops pustulosus | reverse complement strand
TGAAATGCGCACAGATGCGGCGCACCTTCGTGAGCAAATCAGACAGATTGGGGTATGTCTTGAGGAAACGCTGAACTATCAGATTTAACACATGGGCCAGGCATGGCACATGTGTCAGTCTGCCGAGTTGCAGAGCCGCCACCAGGTTACGGCCGTTGTCACACACAACCATGCCTGGCTTCAGGTTCAGCGGTGCCAGCCACAGATCAGTCTGCGCCGTGATGCCCTGTAATAGTTCTTGGGCGGTGTGCCTTTTATCGCCTAGGCTCAGCAGTTTGAGCACCGCCTGCTGTCGCTTAGCGACGGCACTGCTGCTGTGCCTAGAGCTACCGACTGATGGCGCCATGCCCACGGATGGTAGTTCGGAGGAGGAGGTGGAGGAGGGGTGGGAGGAGGAGGAGGCATAGTAGGCCTGAAAGACCTGGACCGAGGTAGGCCCCGCAATCCTCGGCGTCGGCAGTATATGACCAGCCGCAGGGTCAGACTCGGTCCCAGCCTCCACCAAGTTAACCCAATGTGCCGTCAGCTATATATAGTGGCCCTGCCCGGCAGCACTCGTCCACGTGTCCGTGGTCAGGTGGACCTTGTCAGAAACGGCGTTGGTCAGGGCACGGATGATGTTGTCTGACACGTGCTGGTGCAGGGCTGGGACGGCACATCGGGAAAAGTAGTGGCGGCTGGGGACCGAATACCGAGGGGCGGCCGCCGCCATGAGGTTGCGAAAGGCCTCGGTCTCTACTAGCCTATAGGGCAGCATCTCCAGGCTAAGCAATCTGGAGATGTGGACATTAAGGGCTTGGGCGTGCGGGTGGGTTGTACTATATTTACGTTTCCGCTCAAGCGTCTGGGGTATGGAGAGCTGAACGCTGGTGGATGCTGTGGAGGATCGTGGAGGCGACGATGGGGTTTTTGTGCCAGGGTCCTGGGCAAAGGGCTGACTATCAGCTGACACAGGGGAAGGAGCAGTGGTGTGCACGGCCGGAGGTGAACGGGCTTGGTGCCACTGAGTGGAGTGTTTAGCATTCATATGCCTGCGCATACTGGTGGTAGTTAAGCTAGTAGTGGTGGAACCCCTGCTGATCCTGGTTTGGCAAAGGTTGCACACCACAGTCCGTTGGTCATCCGGTGTTTCCTTAAAGAACCTCCAGACTTCTGAAAATCTAGCCCTCGCCGCGGGAGCCCTCGCCACGGGAGCTTCACTACGTGACACATTTGGCTCTGATGCACCTGCTCTGGCCCTGCCTCTCCGTCTGGCCCCACCACTGCCTCTTCCAACCTGTTCTGGTCGAGGACTCTCCTCCGTCTCAGAAGCACTGTGTTCACCCGGCCTCTCAACCCAGCTTGGGTCTGTCACCTCATCATCCTCCGATCCCTCAGTCTGCTCCCCCCTCAGACTTCCTGCCCTGACAACAACTTCACCACTGTCTGACAACCGTATCTCCTCATCGTCGGACACCTCTTTACACACTTCTTCAACTACGTCAAGAAGCTCATCATCACCCACAGACTGCGACTGGTGGAAATCCTGGGCATCGGAAAATTGCTCAGCAGCAACCGGACAAGTGGTTTGTGACTGTGGGAAGGGTCCAGAAAACAGTTCCTCAGAGTGTGCCGGTACAAATGCCAAATTTTCCTGGGAGGGGGCAGACTGGGGGGGAGGTGGCTGAGGTGCAGGAGCTGGAGGAGTGCCGATTTCGGTGACATGGGTGGACTGCGTGGAAGACTGACTGGTGGACAAATTGCTCGAAGCATTGTCGGCAATCCACGACATCACCTGTTCGCACTGTTCTGGCCTCAACAGTGCTCTACCACGAGTAACTTCAGACATGAACCTAGGGAGTGTAGCTCTGCGGCGTTCCCCTGCTCCCTCATCAGCAGGTGGTGTCTCACCCCGCCCAGGACCACGGCCTCTGACCCCTGCAGTAGTTGGACGCCCACGTCCCCGCCCTCGTCCTCTACCCCTAGCCCTCGGGTTAAACATTTTAAAAATGAAAGTTATAACTTTAATTTTTTTTTTTACTTTTTTTTTGTTTTTGTGTTTTTTAGTTTTTAAAACCAAACGATGCTATCCTATTGCTATGGCTATTTTCTAGCCAACTATGAAAGCACACTGCTATGCCAGATGAGATGACGCTGAGTTATGAAAAAATAAACGTAAAATAAAAAGTAAATGGCAGACTGTGCCTAATTGAAATCCAACCCCTAATAAATTTTCCCACTTCGGTCTTTGCGATGGATATGTGCGTCACTAAGCGCTAAACACAACGGTCGCAAGTCTCACTACAAATTCCTCACAATATGGTAGTAGATGCACTGCAGCAAGGACAGCCACCAGCAGATCAACCAGAAATGAAATATATATAACGCTATTGTAGGCCTAAGTAAGCCGTTTGGATTCTCCTATGGCTATTTTCTAGCTAAGTATGAAAGCACACTGCTATGCCAGATGAGATGACGCTGAGATATGAAAAAATAAACGTAAAATAAAAAGTAAATGGCAGACTGTGCCTAATTGAAATCAAACCCCTAATAATTTTTCCCACTTTGGTGTTTGAGGTGGATATGTGCGTCACTAAGAGCTAAACACAACGGTAGCAAGTCCCCCTGCAAATTCCTCACAATATGGTACTAGCTGCAAATAAAAAAAAAAAAAGTATAACGTTATTGTAGCCTAAGAAGGGCTGTTGGGTTGTTGTAGAATCACTCCTGCCTAACACTATTCTAATAGAACACCCTAACGCTTTCCCTGAGCAGCAGCAGCTCTCTCCCTAGCGGCATCCAGACAGAGAATGATCCGAGCAGCGCGGGCAGCGGCTAGTCTATCCCAGGGTCACCTGATCTGGCCAGCCAACCACTGCTATCGACGTGTAAGGGTACCACGTCATGCTGGGTGGAGTGCAGAGTCTCCTGGCTTGTGATTGGCTCTGTTTCTGGCCGCCAAAAAGCAAAACGGCGGGAGCTGCCATTTTCTCGTGCGGGCGAAGTATTCGTCCGAGCAACGAGCAGTTTTGAGTACGCTAATGCTCGAACGAGCATCAAGCTCGGACGAGTATGTTCGCTCATCTCTAATTATATGGTATATGGGGGCACACTGTATGTATTATGTGGTATATGGCGGCACGCTGTATGTATTATATGGTATATGGGGGCACGCTGTATGTATTACATGGTATATGGGGGCACACTGTATGTAGTATATGGTATATGGGGGCATGCTGTATGTATTATATGGTATATGGGGGCACGCTGTATGTATTATATGGTATATGGGGGCACACTGTATGTATTATATGGTATATGGGGGCACACTGTATGTATTATATGGTATATGGGGGCACGCTGTATGTATTACATGGTATATGGCTGCACTCTGTATGTATTATATGGTATATGGGGGCACACTGTATGTATTATATGGTATATGGCAGCACGCTGTATGTATTATATGGTATATGGTGGCACGCTGTATGTATTATATGGTATATGGCGGCACGCTGTATGTATTATATGGTATGTGGCAGCACGCTGTATGTATTATATGGTATATGGGGGCACGCTGTATGTATTATATGGTATATGGGGGCACGCTGTATGTATTATATGGTATATGGCAGCACACTGTATGTATTATATGGTATATGGCGGCACGCTGTATGTATTATATGGTATATGGGGGCACGCTGTATGTATTATATGGTATATGGGGGCACGCTGTATGTATTATATGGTATATGGCAGCACACTGTATGTATTATATGGTATATGGCGGCACGCTGTATGTATTATATGGTATATGGCGGCACAGTGTATGTAGTATATGGTATATGGGGGCACACTGTATGTAGTATATGGTATATGGGGGCACACTGTATGTATTATATGGTATATGGCGGCACGCTGTATGTATTATATGGTATATGGTGGCACAGTGTATATATTATATGGTATATGGCGGCACGCTGTATGTAGTATATGGTATATGGGGGCACGCTGTATGTATTATATGGTATATGGGGGCACGCTGTATGTATTATATGGTATATGGGGGCACGCTGTATGTATTATATGGTATATGGGGGCACGCTGTATGTAGTATATGGTATATGGGGGCACGCTGTATGTAGTATATGGTATATGGCGGCACGCTGTATGTATTATATGGTATATGGGGGCACGCTGTATGTATTATATGGTATATGGGGGCACGCTGTATGTATTATATGGTATATGGGGGCACGCTGTATGTAGTATATGGTATATGGGGGCACACTGTATGTATTATATGGTATATGGCGGCACGCTGTATGTATTATATGGTATATGGTGGCACAGTGTATATATTATATGGTATATGGCGGCACGCTGTATGTAGTATATGGTATATGGGGGCACACTGTATGTATTATATGGTATATGGGGGCACGCTGTATGTATTATATGGTATATGGGGGCACGCTGTATGTAGTATATGGTATCTGTTATCCAGCAACCAACAGGCACCAGACTTCTCTGCAGTCCCATTCACCCTGGACCTGGTATATAAGATGACGGCTGAGTGGTTCAAGCGACAGCAATTCCATTTATTATATTTTGTTCTATTCCCTAAGAAGAATGGCTTGACCATTAAATATTCTTTTACCTCGTGTTACCCCATCATCTTCATAAACCGTAAGCTCTGGCGAGCAGGGACCTCACTCCTGTTGTTCCATACAAATGTTGTGCTCTGTTATATTACATTTGTATTTGTTTCCTATGATTTGTAAAGCGCTACGGAATATGATGGCGCTATATAAATAAAGATTATTATTAAAGATTATTATTATATGGTGGCACAGTGTATGTAGTATATGGTATATGGCGGCACGCTGTATGTATTATATGGTATATGGCAGCACGCTGTATGTATTATATGGTATATGGGGGCACGCTGTATGTATTATATGGTATATGGCGGCACGCTGTATGTATTATATGGTATATGGGGGCACGCTGTATGTATTATATGGTATATGGCGGCACACTGTATGTATTATATGGTATATGGCGGCACAGTGTATGTATAATATGGTATATGGGGGCACACTGTATGTATTATATGGTATATGGCGGCACGCTGTATGTATTATATGGTATATGGCGGCACACTGTATGTATTATATGGTATATGGCGGCACGCTGTATGTATGATATGGTATATGGGGGCACACTGTATGTATTATATGGTATATGGCGGCACGCTGTATGTATGATATGGTATATGGCGGCACACTGTATGTATTATATGGTATATGGGGGCACGCTGTATGTATTATATGGTATATGGCAGCACGCTGTATATATTATATGGTATATGGCGGAACACTGTATGTATTATATGGTATATGGCGGCACGCTGTATGTATTATATGGTATATGGGGGCACGCTGTATGTATTATATGGTATATGGGGGCACGCTGTATGTATTATATGGTATATGGCGGCACAGTGTATGTAGTATATGGTATATGGGGGCATGCTGTATGTATTATATGGTATATGGCGGCACGCTGTATGTATTATATGGTATATGGCGGAACACTGTATGTATTATATGGTATATGGCGGCACGCTGTATGTATTATATGGTATATGGGGGCACGCTGTATGTATTATATGGTATATGGGGGCACGCTGTATGTATTATATGGTATATGGCAGCACGCTGTATGTATTATATGGTATATGGCAGAACACAGTATGTATTATATGGTATATGGCGGCACGCTGTATGTATTATATGGTATATGGCAGCACGCTGTATGTATTATATGGTATATGGCGGCACAGTGTATGTATTATATGGTATATGGGGGCACACTGTATGTATTATATGGTATATGGCAGCACGCTGTATGTATTACATGGTATATGGCTGCACTCTGTATGTATTATATGGTATATGGCGGCACAGTGTATGTATTATATGGTATATGGTGGCACACTGTATGTATTACATGGTATATGGCTGCACTCTGTATGTATTATATGGTATATGGGGGCACACTGTATGTAGTATATGGTATATGGCGGCACAGTGTATGTATTATATGGTATATGGCGGTACGCTGTATGTATTACATGGTATATGGTGGCACGCTGTATGTAGTATATGGTATATGGCGGCACAGTGTATGTATTATATGGTATATGGCGGCACGCTGTATGTATTATGTGGTATATGGCGGCACGCTGTATGTAGTATATGGTATATAGCGGCACAGTGTATGTATTATATGGTATATGGGGGCACGCTGTATGTATTATATGGTATATGGCGGCACGCTGTATGTATTATATGGTATATGGCGGCACGCTGTATGTATTATATGGTATATGGCGGCACGCTGTATGTATTATATGGTATATGGCGGCACGCTGTATGTAGTATATGGTATATGGCGGCACAGTGTATGTAGTATATGGTATATGGGGGCACGCTGTATGTATTATATGGTATATGGGGGCACGCTGTATGTATTATATGGTATATGGCGGCACGCTGTATGTAGTATATGGTATATGGCGGCATAGTGTATGTAGTATATGGTATATGGGGGCACACTGTATGTATTATATGGTATATGGCGGCACGCTGTATGTAGTATATGGTATATGGCAGCACACTGTGTGTATTATATGGTATATGGCGGCATAGTGTATGTAGTATATGGTATATGGGGGCACACTGTATGTATTATATGGTATATGGCGGCACGCTGTATGTATGATATGGTATATGGCGGCACGCTGTATGTATAATATGGTATATGGCGGAACACTGTATGTATTATATGGTATATGGTGGCACGCTGTATGTATTATATGGTATATGGAGGCACGCTGTATGTATTATATGGTATATGGCGGCATAGTGTATGTAGTATATGGTATATGGGGGCACACTGTATGTATTATATGGTATATGGCGGCACGCTGTATGTAGTATATGGTATATGGCAGCACACTGTGTGTATTATATGGTATATGGCGGCACGCTGTATGTATTATGTGGTATATGGTGGCACGCTGTATGTATTATATGGTATATGGGGGCACACTGTATGTATTATATGGTATATGGTGGCACGCTGTATGTATTATATGGTATATGGCGGCACGCTGTATGTATTATATGGTATATGGCGGCACGCTGTATGTATTATATGGTATATGGGGGCACACTGTATGTATTATATGGTATATGGCGGCACGCTGTATGTATTATATGGTATATGGTGGCACGCTGTATGTATTATATGGTATATGGCGGCACGCTGTATGTATTATATGGTATATGGGGGCACGCTGTATGTATGATATGGTATATGGCGGCACGCTGTATGTATAATATGGTATATGGCGGAACACTGTATGTATTATATGGTATATGGTGGCACGCTGTATGTATTATATGGTATATGGAGGCACGCTGTATGTATTATATGGTATATGGCGGCTCGCTGTATGTATTATATGGTATATGGCAGCACGCTGTATGTATTATATGGTATATGGCGGCACGCTGTATGTAGTATATGGTATATGGCGGCACGCTGTATGTATTATATGGTATATGGCAGCACGCTGTATGTATTATATGGTATATGGCGGCACGCTGTATGTATTATATGGTATATGGGGGCACGCTGTATGTATTATATGGTATATGGCGGCACGCTGTATGTATTATATGGTATATGGCAGCACGCTGTATGTATTATATGGTATATGGCGGCACGCTGTATGTATTATATGGTATATGGGGGCACACTGTATGTATTATATGGTATATGGTGGCACGCTGTATGTAGTATATGGTATATGGGGGCACGCTGTATGTATTATATGGTATATGGGGGTACGCTGTATGTATTATATGGTATATGGCGGCACGCTGTATGTATGATATGGTATATGGCGGCACGCTGTATGTATTATATGGTATATGGCGGCACACTGTATGTATTATATGGTATATGGCGGCACGCTGTATGTATTATATGGTATATGGCGGCACGCTGTATGTATTATATGGTATATGGCGGCACGCTGTATGTATAATATGGTATATGGCGGAACACTGTATGTATTATATGGTATATGGTGGCACGCTGTATGTATTATATGGTATATGGCGGCACGCTGTATGTATTATATGGTATATGGCGGCACAGTGTATGTATTATATGGTATATGGCGGCACGCTGTATGTATTATGTGGTATATGGGGGCATGCTGTATGTATTATATGGTATATGGGGGCACGCTGTATGTATTATATGGTATATGGCGGCACGCTGTATGTATTATGTGGTATATGGCGGCACGCTGCATGTACTATATGGTATATGGCGGCACGCTGTATGTATTATATGGTATATGGAGGCACACTGTATGTATTATATAGTATATGGCGACACAGTGTATGTATTATATGGTATATGGTGGCACGCTGTATGTAGTATATGGTATATGGCGGCACAGTGTATGTATTATATGGTATATGGCGGCACAGTGTATGTATTATATGGTATATGGGGGCATGCTGTATGTATTATATGGTATATGGTGGCACAGTGTATGTATTATATGGTATATGGGGGCACACTGTATGTATTATATGGTATATGGTGGCACGCTGTATGTATTATATGGTATATGGCGGCATGCTGTATGTATTATATGGTATATGGTGGCACAGTGTATGTATTATATGGTATATGGGGGCACACTGTATGTATTATATGGTATATGGCGGCACGCTGTATGTATTATATGGTATATGGGGGCACACTGTATGTAGTATATGGTATATGGGGGCACACTGTATGTATTATATGGTATATGGCGGCATACTGTATGTATTATATGGTATATGGGGCATACTGTATGTATTATATGGTATATGGCGGCACGCTGTATGTATTATATGGTATATGGGGCATACTGTATGTATTATATGGTATATGGCGGCACGCTGTATGTAGTATATGGTATATGGCGGCACAGTGTATGTAGTATATGGTATATGGGGGCACACTGTATGTATTATATGGTATATGGCGGCACAGTGTATGTATTATATGGTATATGGCGGCACGCTGTATGTATTATATGGTATATGGCGGCACGCTGTATGTAGTATATGGTATATGGCGGCACAGTGTATGTATTATATGGTATATGGCGGCACGCTGTATGTATTATATGGTATATGGCGGCACGCTGTATGTATTATATGGTATATGGCGACACGCTGTATGTAGTATATGGTATATGGCGGCACAGTGTATGTATTATATGGTATATGGCGGCACGCTGTATGTATTATATGGTATATGGCGGCACGCTGTATGTATTATATGGTATATGGCGGCACGCTGTATGTAGTATATGGTATATGGCGGCACAGTGTATGTATTATATGGTATATGGCGGCACGCTGTATGTAGTATATGGTATATGGCGGCACAGTGTATGTAGTATATGGTATATGGGGGTACGCTGTATGTATTATATGGTATATGGCGGCACGCTGTATGTATTATGTGGTATATGGGGGCACGCTGTATGTATTATATGGTATATGGCGGCACGCTGTATGTAGTATATGGTATATGGCGGCATAGTGTATGTAGTATATGGTATATGGGGGCACACTGTATGTATTATATGGTATATGGCGGCACGCTGTATGTATGATATGGTATATGGCGGCACGCTGTATGTATAATATGGTATATGGCGGAACACTGTATGTATTATATGGTATATGGTGGCACGCTGTATGTATTATATGGTATATGGCGGCACGCTGTATGTATTATATGGTATATGGCAGCACGCTGTATGTATTATATGGTATATGGCGGCACGCTGTATGTATTATATGGTATATGGCGGCACGCTGTATGTATTATATGGTATATGGCAGCACGCTGTATGTATTATATGGTATATGGCGGCACGCTGTATGTATTATATGGTATATGGGGGCACGCTGTATGTATTATATGGTATATGGGGGTACGCTGTATGTATTATATGGTATATGGCGGCACGCTGTATGTATGATATGGTATATGGCGGCACGCTGTATGTATAATATGGTATATGGCGGAACACTGTATGTATTATATGGTATATGGTGGCACGCTGTATGTATTATATGGTATATGGCGGCACAGTGTATGTATTATATGATATATGGCGGCACGCTGTATGTATTATGTGGTATATGGGGGCATGCTGTATGTATTATATGGTATATGGCGGCACGCTGTATGTATTATGTGGTATATGGCGGCACGCTGTATGTACTATATGGTATATGGCGGCGCGCTGTATGTATTATATGGTATATGGAGGCACACTGTATGTATTATGTGGTATATGGGGGCATGCTGTATGTATTATATGGTATATGGCGGCACACTGTATGTATTATGTGGTATATGGGGGCATGCTGTATGTATTATGTGGTATATGGGGGCACGCTGTATGTATTATATGGTATATGGAGGCACACTGTATGTATTATATAGTATATGGCGGCACAGTGTATGTATTATATGGTATATGGCGGCACGCTGTATGTAGTATATGGTATATGGCGGCACAGTGTATGTATTATATGGTATATGGCGGCACAGTGTATGTATTATATGGTATATGGGGCATACTGTATGTATAATATGGTATATGGCAGCACACTGTATGTATTATATGGTATATGGCGGCACGCTGTATGTATTATATGGTATACGGCGGCACACTGTATGTATTATATGGTATATGGGGGCACAGTGTATGTATTATATGGTATATGGCGGCACGGTGTATGTATTATATGGTATATGGCGTCACGCTGTATGTATTATATGGTATATGGCGGCACGCTGTATGTATTATATGGTATATGGCGTCACGCTGTATGTATTATATGGTATATGGCGGCACGCTGTATGTATTATATGGTATATGGGGCACGCTGTATGTATTATATGGTATATGGCGTCACGCTGTATGTATTATATGGTATATGGCGGCACGCTGTATGTATTATATGGTATATGGCGGCACGCTGTATGTATTATATGGTATATGGCGGCACAGTGTATGTATTATATGGTATATGGCAGCACGCTGTATGTATTATATGGAATATGGCGGCACGCTGTATGTATTATATGGTATATGGCGGCACGCTGTATGTAGTATATGGTATATGGCGGCACAGTGTATGTAGTATATGGTATATGGGGGCACACTGTATGTATTATATGGTATATGGTGGCACAGTGTATGTATTATATGGTGGCACACTGTATGTATTATATGGTATATGGTGGCACGCTGTATGTATAATATGGTATATGGCTGCACACTGTATGTATTATATGGTATATGGCGGCACGCTGTATGTATTATATGGTATATGGGGGCACACTGTATGTATTATATGGTATATGGGGGCACGCTGTATGTATTATATGGCATATGGGGGCACGCTGTATGTATTATATGGTATATGGCGTCACGCTGTATGTATTATATGGTATATGGGGGCACGCTGTATGTATGTACGTATATGGTGGCACGCTGTATGTATTATATGGTATATGGCGGCACACTGTATGTATTATATGGTATATGGGGGCACGCTGTATGTATGATATGGTATATGGGGGCACGCTGTATGTATTATATGGTATATGGCGGCACGCTGTATGTAGTATATGGTATATGGCGGCACAGTGTATGTAGTATATGGTATATGGGGGCACGCTGTATGTATTATATGGTATATGGGGGCACGCTGTATGTATTATATGGTATATGGCGGCACGCTGTATGTAGTATATGGTATATGGCGGCATAGTGTATGTAGTATATGGTATATGGGGGCACACTGTATGTATTATATGGTATATGGCGGCACGCTGTATGTAGTATATGGTATATGGCAGCACACTGTGTGTATTATATGGTATATGGCGGCATAGTGTATGTAGTATATGGTATATGGGGGCACACTGTATGTATTATATGGTATATGGCGGCACGCTGTATGTATGATATGGTATATGGCGGCACGCTGTATGTATAATATGGTATATGGCGGAACACTGTATGTATTATATGGTATATGGTGGCACGCTGTATGTATTATATGGTATATGGAGGCACGCTGTATGTATTATATGGTATATGGCGGCATAGTGTATGTAGTATATGGTATATGGGGGCACACTGTATGTATTATATGGTATATGGCGGCACGCTGTATGTAGTATATGGTATATGGCAGCACACTGTGTGTATTATATGGTATATGGCGGCACGCTGTATGTATTATGTGGTATATGGTGGCACGCTGTATGTATTATATGGTATATGGGGGCACACTGTATGTATTATATGGTATATGGTGGCACGCTGTATGTATTATATGGTATATGGCGGCACGCTGTATGTATTATATGGTATATGGCGGCACGCTGTATGTATTATATGGTATATGGGGGCACACTGTATGTATTATATGGTATATGGCGGCACGCTGTATGTATGATATGGTATATGGCGGCACGCTGTATGTATAATATGGTATATGGCGGAACACTGTATGTATTATATGGTATATGGTGACACGCTGTATGTATTATATGGTATATGGAGGCACGCTGTATGTATTATATGGTATATGGCGGCTCGCTGTATGTATTATATGGTATATGGCAGCACGCTGTATGTATTATATGGTATATGGCGGCACGCTGTATGTAGTATATGGTATATGGCGGCACGCTGTATGTATTATATGGTATATGGCAGCACGCTGTATGTATTATATGGTATATGGCGGCACGCTGTATGTATTATATGGTATATGGGGGCACGCTGTATGTATTATATGGTATATGGGGGTACGCTGTATGTATTATATGGTATATGGCGGCACGCTGTATGTATGATATGGTATATGGCGGCACGCTGTATCTATTATATGGTATATGGCGGCACACTGTATGTATTATATGGTATATGGCGGCACGCTGTATGTATTATATGGTATATGGCGGCACGCTGTATGTATTATATGGTATATGGCGGCACGCTGTATGTATAATATGGTATATGGCGGAACACTGTATGTATTATATGGTATATGGTGGCACGCTGTATGTATTATATGGTATATGGCGGCACGCTGTATGTATTATATGGTATATGGCGGCACAGTGTATGTATTATATGGTATATGGCGGCACGCTGTATGTAGTATATGGTATATGGGGGCACACTGTATGTATTATATGGTATATGGCGGCACAGTGTATGTATTATATGGTATATGGCGGCACAGTGTATGTAGTATATGGTATATGGGGGCACACTGTATGTATTATATGGTATATGGTGGCACAGTGTATGTATTATATGGTGGCACACTGTATGTATTATATGGTATATGGTGGCACGCTGTATGTATAATATGGTATATGGCTGCACACTGTATGTATTATATGGTATATGGGGGCACACTGTATGTATTATATGGTATATGGGGGCACGCTGTATGTATTATATGGCATATGGGGGCACGCTGTATGTATTATATGGTATATGGCGTCACGCTGTATGTATTATATGGTATATGGGGGCACACTGTATGTATTATATGGTATATGGGGGCACGCTGTATGTATTATATGGTATATGGCGTCACGCTGTATGTATTATATGGTATATGGGGGCACGCTGTATGTATTATATGGCATATGGGGGCACGCTGTATGTATTATATGGTATATGGCGTCACGCTGTATGTATTATGTGGTATATGGGGGCACGCTGTATGTATGTACGTATATGGTGGCACACTGTATGTATTATATGGTATATGGTGGCACGCTGTATGTATTATATGGTATATGGCGGCACGCTGTATGTATTATATGGTATATGGCGGCACACTGTATGTATTATATGGTATATGGGGGCACGCTGTATGTATGATATGGTATATGGGGGCACGCTGTATGTATTATATGGTATATGGGGGCACGCTGTATGTATAATATGGTATATGGGGGCACAGTGTATGTATTATATGATATATGGCGGCACACTGTATGTATAATATGGTATATGGGGGCACAGTGTATGTATTATATGGTATATGGTGGCACAGTGTATGTATTATATGGTATATGGCGGCATGCTGTATGTATTATATGGTGGCACAGTGTATGTATTATATGGTATATGGCGGCACAGTGTATGTATTATATGGTATATGGCAGCACAGTGTATGTATTATATGGTATATGGCGGCACAGTGTATGTATTATATGTATACCAGAGTTGGTATTGGACTAAGTCCATTACATATAGCATAAGTACAGTTAATAGCTATGGAAATTTTCTAAAAGTCGTCTCAGCATTCAGGAAATTAAAATCATTCTTCTTTATTTGAAAACATAATTAAAAATTCAGAAACAAACAGCCGGTCAGCATTTACATATGACCTATGATGGTCATTGTATAGACATGGCTGGACCAGCTTGGCTCCAACTTGACATGGTCGATGGCTATCATCTCCAGGAAGCGCTAGCTCTAATTGGGGTGTAATGGAGTCCGGTGATGATGTCACCCCCCCCCAAGTGATGGCACAGGACGGGCTCACTCGTCACCAGGTTTCGATGTCTTGCTTCATATTCCCCCTGTAGAGCCGCCTGCAGTCTTTTGAGCATCGAAGTGTGTGAAAAATTTCAGATATTTTAGGTGCTCCTCATAGGTCTTGGAGTAGATAATGATGTCATCTGAATAGAATAGGACAATACCCGAGGAGACGTATTAACTACACAAACTCCTAGAGCAATTAGGATTTCTGAGGTAATATTCCTCTCATACATGAGGTAAAAGCTGCTTCTACCATAATACATGATACAGTATGTGAGGGGCAGGTGGTCACATCATTGTGAAATAACCCTTGTATTATATTCCCTTAAAGGGAACCTGTCTTCAGAAATTGGTCTCATAAACCCCTACTAGTATGTAGTCAAGCAACTGAACAACTTCCAGATCATGTTTCTTTCATGGCCCGGTGTGGTGACATCACCCAGAAAATCAACTTTGAAGTTTGATGTTATTTGGTTATATGAAGTCAGGGAGGTGGATAGTTCAGCAGTAGAGATGAGCGAGCACTAAAATGCTCGGGTACTCGTTATTCGAGACAAACTTTTCCCGATGCTTGAGTGCTCGTTTCGAATAACGAGCCCCATTGAAGTCAATGGGAGACTCGAGCATTTTTCAAGGGGACCAAGGCTCTGCACAGGGAAGCTTGGCCAAACACCTGGGAACCTCAGAAAAGGATGGAAACACCACGGAAATGGACAGGAAACAGCAGGGGCAGCATGCATGGATGCCTCTGAGGCTGCTTAAACGCACCATTATGCCAAAACTATGGGCAACAGCATGGCGATGACAGAGTGACCGAATGAGGCTAGATAGCATCTAAAACATCCAATAATTGACCCTGACACTATAGGGGACGGCATGCAGAGGCAGCGGCAGCAGCGGCAGGCTAGAGAGTGTCTTGGCAACATACCCCAAATGGACTCAGGCTTAAAACCAATGGGTGGCAGAGAGGAACCAAAGGAGGTGAGCAAGAAGCGCTCAAATAATATCGGTACATGATAAAAGTTTGCCAGTATATTTTGTGGATTACACAGCAGGGTTAACAAGTTTGATGAGGAAGCCATGAAAACAACCCAAAATTCTGCCTGACACAGCTCGTTTGATAAGGGGACCATGTATGGAGGCAGTGAACTAGTAGTAGATTAAAGGTGCTGCAGTTAAAACTATGTTAGTTGGATCTTGGGATGGAGCTGGCGCTCCGCTGCCAGGCGAGCTCTCGCCAATCCAAGCCCCTGTCTCTAGGCTACTCCCCAAACAGCACTTCTAAGAACCTTTTGTATAAGATCAAGTGTAGTAGCGTTCTTATAAGTTTGGGTTCTGGCGGGTGAGGGAAATGTAAACAGATGCGCAAGAAGCGCTGAAATAATATTGGTAAATGATAAAAGTTTGCCAGTATATTTTGTGGATTACACAGCAGGGTGGCAACAAAGTTAACATGGAAGCCATGAAAACAATCCAAAATTCTGCCTGACACAGCTTGTTTGATAAGGGGACCATGTATGGAGGCAGCTATATGGACTACTTTTGGAGGCAGCTATGGCGATGACGTGTGGAGGTAGCAATGGAGACAACGTGTGAAGGCAGCTAAAAAGACGACGTGTGGAGGCTGCTATGGAGACAATTAAATTTGGATAGTGCCTGTATGTGGCAGTCCAAAAAAGTTTTCAAACCAGAGGAGCAGGTAGCTGGTCCTCCAGAAAAATTACAGATTGAGTGCCTGTATGTGGCAGTCCAAAAAAGTTTTCTAACCAGAGGAGCAGGTAGCTGGTCCTCCAAAAAAATTAAATAAATTGAGTGCCTGTTTGTGGCAGTCCAAAAAAGTTTTCAAACCAGAGGAGCAGGTAGCTGGTCCTCCAGAAAAATTACATAGATTGAGTGCCTGTATGTGGCACTCCCAAAAATAGTTTAAAACAGAGGACCGGGTAGTTGGCCCTCCAGAAAAATTAAATACATAGAGTACTATAGCCAGAGCCAGTTGGCCCTGGCAAAAAAATATCCAGTTTCCTCTGCTTTAGTGTACAAAGAGGAGGAGAAGGAGGACAATGAGGAGGAGGAGTGCATACATTATTCAGGTTCAGCTTCTTTCACCTGGTGGAGAATGGAAATTATGAGAAATCCAGGCTTTATTCATCTTGATAAGCGTCAGCCTGTCAGCGCTGTCAGTCGACAGGCGTGTACGCTTATCGGTGATGATGCCACCAGCTGCACTGAAAACCCGCTCGGACAACACGCTAGCTGCAGGGCAGGCAAGAACCTCCAAGGCGTACAGCGCCAGTTCGTGCCACATGTACAGCTTTGAAACCCAGTAGTTGTAGGGAGCTGTGATCATTTAGGACGATGGTATGGTCAGCTACGTACTCCCTCACCATCTTTCTGTAAAGATCAGCCCTACTCTGCCGAGACTGGGGACAGGTGACAGTGTCTTGCTGGGGTGACATAAAACTGGCAAAGGCCTTGTAAAGCGTACCCCTGCCAGTGCTGGACAAGCGGCCTGGTCGCCTACTCTCCCTCGCTACTTGTCCCGCAGAAGTACGCCCTCTGCCGCTAGCGCTGTCAGAAGGGAAATACTGTTTCAGCTTGTGCACCAGGGCCTGCTGGTATTCATGCATTCTCACACTCCTTTCCTCTCCAGGGATGAGAGTGGAAAGATTTTGCTTGTACCGTGGGTCCAGGAGAGTGAATACCCAGTAATCGGTGCTGGAATAAATTCTTTGAACGCGAGGGTCACGGGATAGGCAGCCTAGCATGAAATCTGCCATATGCGCCAGAGTCCCAAAGCGCAAGAATTCACTCCCCTCACTGGCCTGACTCTCCATTTCCTCCTCCTCCAACTCCTCTTCTTCTGCCCATACACGCTGAACAGTGAAGGACTGAACAATGGTCCCCTCTTCTGTCTCGCCAACATTCTCCTCCTCTTCCTCCTCCACCTCCTCCGATATGCGCTGAGAAACAGACCTAAGGGTGCTTTGGCTATCAACAAGGGAATCTTCTTCCCCCGTCTCTTGTGACGAGCGCAAAGCTTCCGACTTCATGCTGACCAGAGAGTTTTTCAACAGGCCAAGCAGCGGGATGGTGAGGCTGATGATGGCGGCATCGCCACTGACCATCTGTGTTGACTCCTCAAAGTTACTCAGCACCTGACAGATATCAGACATCCACGTCCACTCCTCATTGTAGACTTGAGGAAGCTGACTGACCTGACTACCAGTTCTGGTGGAAGTTGACATCTGGCAGTCTACAATCGCTCTGCGCTGCTGGTAAACTCTGGATAACATGGTTAGTGTTGAATTCCACCTCGTGGGCACGTCGCACAACAGTCGGTAAACGGGCAGTTGGAGACGGCGCTGCGCTGCCCTGAGAGTGGCAGCATCTGTGCTGGACTTCCTGAAATGCGCACAGATGCGGCGCACCTTCGTGAGCAAATCAGACAGATTGGGGTATGTCTTGAGGAAACGCTGAACTATGAGATTTAACACATGGGCCAGGCATGGCACATGTGTCAGTCTGCCGAGTTGCAGAGCTGCCACCAGGTTACGGCCGTTGTCACACACAACCATTCCTGGCTTCAGGTTCAGCGGTGCCAGCCAGCTTAGCGATGGCACTGCTGCTGTGCCTAGAGCTACCGACTGATGGCGCCATGCCCACGGATGGTAGTTCAGAGGAGGAGGTGGAGGAGGGGTGGGAGGAGGAGGAGGCATAGTAGGCCTTTGAGACCTGGACCGAGGTAGGCCCCGCAATCCTCGGCGTCGGCAGTATATGACCATCCCCAGGGTCAGACTCGGTCCCAGCCTCCACCAAGTTAACCCAATGTGCCGTCAGCGATATATAGTGGCCCTGCCCGGCAGCACTCGTCCATGTGTCCGTGGTCAGGTGGACCTTGTCAGAAACGGCATTGGTCAGGGCACGGAGGATGTTCTCTGACACGTACTTGTGCAGGGCTGGGACGGCACATCGGGAAAAGTAGTGGCGGCTGGGGACCGAATACTGGGGGGCGGCCGCCGCCATGAGGTTTCGAAAGGCCTCGGTCTCTACCAGCCTATAGGGCAGCATCTCCAGGCTAAGCAACTTGGAGATGTGGACGTTGAGGGCTTGGGCGTGTGGGTGGGTTGCGCTATACATCCTTTTGCGCTCCAGCGTCTGGGGTATGGAGAGCTGAACGCTGGTGGATGCTGTGGAGGATCGTGGAGGCGAAGATGGGGTTTTCGCACGGGAGGTGTTTGGGCCGGGGTCCTGGGCAGGGGGCTGAGTAGCAGATGACACAGGGGAAGGAGCAGTGGTGTGCCCGGTCGGAGGTGAACGGGCTTGGTGCCATTGAGTGGGGTGTTTAGCATTCAGATGCCTGCGCATACTGGTGGTAGTTAAGCTAGTAGTGGTGGAACCCCTGCTGATCCTGGTTTGGCAAAGGTTGCACACCACAGTCCGTCGGTCATCCGGTGTTTCTTTAAAGAACCTCCAGACTTCTGAAAATCTAGCCCTCGCCACGGGAGCTTGACTACGGGCAACATTTGGCGCTGATGCACCAGCTCTGGCCCTGCCTCTCCGTCTGGCCCCACCACTGCCTCTTCCAACCTGTTCTGCTATAGGACTCGCCTTCGTCTCAGAAGCACTGTGTTCACCCGGCCTATCAACCCAGCTTGGGTCTGTCACCTCATCATCCTCCGATCCCTCAGTCTGCTCCCCCCTCGGACTTCCTGCCCTGACAACAACTTCACCACTGTCTGACAACTGTGTCTCCTCATCGTCCGACACCTCTTTACACACTTCTTCCACTACGTGAATAATGTCATCATCACCCACAGACTGCGACTGGTGGAAAACCTGGGCATCGGAAAATAGCTCAGCAGCAGGACAAGTGGTTTGTGACTGTGGGAAGGGTCCAGAAAACAGTTCCTCAGAGTATGCCGGTTCAAATGCCAAATTTTGGTGGGAGGGGGCAGACTGGGGGGAAGGAGGCTGAGGTGGAGGAGGTGGAGAAGCTGGAGGAGTGCCGATTTCGGTGACATGGGTGGACTGCGTGGAAGACTGACTGGTGGACAAATGGCTAGAAGCATTGTCCGCAATCCACGACATCACCTCTTCGCACTGTTCTGGCCTCAACAGTGCTCTACCACGAGTCCCAGTAACTTGAGACATGATGAACCTAGGGAGTGTACCTCTGCGGCGTTCCCCTGCTCCCCCATCAGCAGGTGGTGTCTCACCCCGCCCAGGACCACGGCCTCTGACCCCTGCAGTAGTTGGACGCCCACGTCCTCGCCCTCTACCCCTAGCCCTCGGGTTAAACATTTTCCAAATTAAAGTGTAAACTTGAAAAAAAAAATTTTTGTGTTTATTTTTTTTGGGTTTTTAATTTTTTTTAACAAAACGATGCTATCCTATTGCTATGGCTAGTTTCTAACCTACACTGACAGCACACAACTGGATTTTGTGCTGTGCCTGATGAGTTTGAGCTATAAAATGAAATAAAGGTAAAAAAAAAAAAAAATCAGCAGACTCTGCCTAATTCTACTCAAACCCCTAATAAATTGTCCCACTTCGGTCTTTGAGGTGGATATGCATGTCACTAAGAGCTAAACACAACGGTCGCAGGTCTCCCAGCAAATTCCTCACAGTATGGTACTAGCTGCACTACTAGTGCCAGCAAGCCCAGCCACAAGCAAACAAAAAAAAGGAAAATATAACCTTATTGTAGGCCTAAGTTTAAAATGAAATAAAGATAAAAAAAAAATATTAAATCAGCAGACTGTGCCTAATTCTAATCAAACCCCTAATAAATTGTCCCACTTTGGTGTTTGAGGTGGATATGCGTGTCATTAAGAGCTAAACACAACGGTAGCAAGTCCCCCTGCAAATTCCTCACAATATGGTACTAGCTGCACTACTAATGCCAGCAAGCCCAGCCACAAGCAAATAAAAAAAAAAAGTATAACGTTATTGTAGGCCTAAGAAGGGCTGTTGGGTTCTTTGAGAATCACTCCTGCCTAACAGTAAGCTAATAGAACACCCTAACGCTGTCCCTGACCAGCAGCAGCTCTCTCCCTAGCGGCATCCAGACAGAGAATGATCCGAGCAGCGCGGGCAGCGGCTAGTCTATCCCAGGGTCACCTGATCTGGCCAGCCAACCACTGCTATCAACGTGTAAGGGTACCACGTCATGCTGGGTGGAGTGCAGAGTCTCCTGGCTTGTGATTGGCTCTGTTTCTGGCCGCCAAAAAGCAAAACGGCGGGAGCTGCCATTTTCTCGAGCGGGCGAAGTATTCGTCCGAGCAACGAGCAGTTTCGAGTACGCTAATGCTCGAACGAGCATCAAGCTCGGACGAGTATGTTCGCTCATCTCTATTCAGCAGTCCCATGACTGACATCATGCTCCGAACTTCAGGAGATCTGGTCATGATGTCCCTGAAGGCAGGACCATAAGTACAGTGGATTTGGTGTTCTGAGGCAGGGAAAGCTTGGCTTCATAAAACCAATTTACATCTCACCGGGCGGGCACACGTTTGGCGCCACGGAGAGTAGGAGGGTTGACATGGCGCTGTAACACGGGAAAAATAGGACATCCCCATGTACGGAGCGGTATGGTGCTGCATGTGTGGCCATTGGGGACGTATGTATGTCCCGATGCTTGCAGCCATATATACGCCCCCCCCCCTACGGTCATGTGCATGTAAAGTTGATTTTCTAGATGATGCCACCACGCTGGACCATGAAAGAAATCTGACCTAGAAGCTGTTCAGCTTTCTGCCAACATACTGGTAGTGGTTTGTTAAGCCAATTTCTGATGACAGGTTCCCTTTAAGCTGCAAGCGTGTTTCCACCATTTCATCTGGTGTGAGAAACAGGAAAAGAAAGACAGGACAGTAAGTGACATTTACTGCTGGGTCTCACCCCTCTCATCTAGTAGGTACAACGATACACACCTCAGCACATGTTGTGACCTGTTAAAGCAAGGCCCAGCCATAATATATCACTACAACTACATACACAATGCAGGTGTTATAGGTCCCTGTTACCAAAGTCCTGTCCCCCTTTGCTTATGGCTCTGGGGTTTTTCTTTCCTGCTTTTGCCCGATCTCCCAGTCACAATCTTTGCATTTATCCTTAATTAATAGTAAAAAGCTTTGTCCTTTGACAATGAAATCTAAAAAAATGTGAAAAACAATTACCGTTTATACTCGAGCATAAGCTGAATTTTTCAGCACAAAAACTGTTCCGTAAAAACCTAACTTGCCTAATACTCAAGTTTATAAGAAAAAAATAATACTGTACTCACCTTTCCGATGCCCCCCACAGGTCCTCTTCTTGCTTCGGGTGCTTCGGCTCCTTCTTCAGGTCCCTGCAAGTTGCTGGTACCCACACAATTGCTGGAGCCAGAGACTCACAAACAATGACGTCGGCATGAGCCTGACATCACAGTGTATGCCAGCCACCCGCAGGGACCCAGGGATGGGGCATTAGAAGCAAGAAGAGGACCCGCGGGGGGGGGGGGGGGGGGGTTAGGCTTGGCTGCTGCCATACACTGTGATGGCTATATACTGGAGGCATGGCGGCTATGTACTGGGTGGGGGGAGCTTGCAATTCACTGGATGGCCGGGGCTGGTTATAACTGGGGGGCAGGGGTGTGGCAGGCTATGTACTGGGAGGCCTGGCTGGCTTTATACTCGGGGGGCAGGGGCTGGCAGGTTGCACGGTGTGGGCAGGCTTATACACTGGGGGGCAGGGGCTGGCAGCTATATCTGGGGGCTGGGGGCAGGGGGGCTGGCTTTATACTCGGGGGGCAGGGGCTGGCAGGTTATGCACTGGTGGGCAGGGGGCTGGCTATACACTGGGGGGCAGGGGCTGGCAGGCTATATACTGGAGGGCTTGGGCTGGCTATATATTGGGGGGAAGGCCAGCTATATACTGGGGGGGAAGAGGTCTGACTAGCTATATACTGGGGGAAAGGGATTGGCTTACCGTATATCTGGGGGTGGGGGGCTTGCTGGCTATATACTGACTGGAGGCTCTGACCAATGCATTTCCCACCCTAGGCATATACTCGAATCAATAGGTTTTCCCAGGTTTTGTGTTAAAATTAGTTACCTCAACTTATACTCGGGTCGGCTTATAGTTGAGAATGTAGAGTAATAAAATTTTATATTTAAGAAAAAAAATAAAGTCTAAAAACAAAATGTTGCAAAAAACATAGAAAAATACAAAAAAATCTCCATCGTTTTAAAAATAAAAAAATGAAATCCCACACATTTTGTACCTTACACTTTAGACATTGAAAACTTTTTTGGCGCTTAAAGGATGGTAATGCAAAAAGATTTTTTTCCTCAAAACTATTTAATAATGCAAAGGAAGGTACTGTAGTTTTTAAAATAAAACCCTATACATCTGGTATGGCTGTATGTGTATTAAAACTGTTTAATGAATTTAGGTCTTACAATAAAGGCAGAAAAATGTAAAACAAGTTCACCAGTATTATATATAAAACCCAATATTGTCATATTGAAAAAATACATTTTGTCCCAAAAAAACCCCGTACAACTAGAGTGACAGAAAAATAAAAAAGTTACAGCTTGTAGAAAAACAGAAAAATGGCCTGGTCGGTAACATGGAAAATAGGAGCCAACATGAGGAGGCGCATTTACTGACCCGTGCACAGAATGTCGGAAAAAACGTTAAAAAGTGCGAGATCCGCAGACCCTAAGTAAATGAGCCCCAAGGAGTTGGACACTCTAAAATAAATAGATCTCCTTCCTTACCCAGCCCCTTATTCATGTGAGCTGCAGGATTACATCAGGGGCTGTAAAACACTAACCACCAGAGCAGACGCCTTCCTTATCTTGTGATTTCTGTGTCTTCATCTTCCTCAAAGAGACGAATACATTACTGCCTGCACTGCGCGCACTTCATCAGGGGTGACTGTACCTACAGGAATAAGGTAAGTCTTTATATTCCCTCACTCTTACTATATTAGTAACTGTTGTGGGGAGCTATGATTAAAATATAGTGTGTATAA
>NW_027285802.1:0-23761 GCF_040894005.1 Engystomops pustulosus | reverse complement strand
GGGCTTAGGGGCAACCGCTCTCTTCTTGGGGTTAGCTTACGATCCGCCGCCTCTGTATATTCCTGGAGTGTGTGTCTTCATGGAGCGAGCTTAGGAGCCGCCACTGTGTGTCTTCCTGGAAGGGGGTTAAGGGGAAGTCGCTGTGTGTCTTCCTGGAGCGGGCTTAGGGGCCGCCTGTTGTGTGTCTTCCTGGAGCGGGCTTAGGGGCTGCCGCTGTGTGTTTTCGTGGGCCAAGCTTGGGGGCCGCCGCTGGGTGTCTTCGTGGGCCGAGCTTGGGGGCCGCCGCTGGGTGTCTTCGTGGGCCGAGCTTGGGGGCCGCCGCTGGGTGTCTTCGTGGGCCGAGCTTGGGGGCCGCCGCTGGGTGTCTTCGTGGGCCGAGCTTGGGGGCCGCCGCTGGGTGTCTTCGTGGGCCGAGCTTGGGGGCCGCCGCTGGGTGTCTTCGTGGGCCGAGCTTGGGGGCCGCCGCTGGGTGTCTTCGTGGGCCGAGCTTGGGGGCCGCCGCTGGGTGTCTTCGTGGGCCGAGCTTGGGGGCCGCCGCTGGGTGTCTTCGTGGGCCGAGCTTGGGGGCCGCCGCTGGGTGTCTTCGTGGGCCGAGCTTGGGGGCCGCCGCTGGGTGTCTTCGTGGGCCGAGCTTGGGGGCCGCCGCTGGGTGTCTTCCTGGTTAGTTAGTAGGGGCCGCTGTCTTCCAAGACTGACACTAATATTCCCCATTTATGGATATCTTAAACTAGTCTTAGACCTCAGGATCAGCTGAGTGACCTCCTCACATTTGGTTTGGGGTCAGTAGAGGCCACCAAAGCCACAAAGTGTCTATCCACCCGCTCTTCTCTGTCTCCGCATCGCACGCTGTTTCTTCCGGCGCTGGAATGTTTCATCTCAGCCAAAGGCAACAGCTCGGCCGCGCCAGAACCCTGCACATATTATTGGAAGTGACACTGCGGATCTGCTTGGTCATTCTTGGCTCTGCTTCCTCACGTCTCGACCAGAGAGACTCCTCTTAAAGGGCCGGTACACCTAATGCACCCCCTGGTGTGATATGGAACAACATTTTACAGCGGTGACACTTGTCTTTTAGGGGATCTCCATGTTCTAATGAAACTGCTGTATCTTCCACACAATGAGGGTCACTTTTCATCCATCATAATTTAAGCTTAGTTGAGGCAGGTATCCATTAAAAAAATTTTAACCTTTCCCTTTAAATGAGACAAATCCAAAAACATGGGGTCCCGGCGCCCGTAGGGGAAGTAAGTGATCGTCGTGTGATGTATGTGCTCAGTGAAAGGGATATGCCCCATTAGCACCTTGCCCCCATAGGCCGTTCATTGTCACCAGGTGGGAGGGGCTTGTGGGGATCGGAATGTTGCAGGATATGCCCGAGTTGTTACATTGTATCAGGATTCTTGTTATCTGTTATTTGTATAGGTGAATGTGTAACTGGAGGCGGCTGGGAATCTGTCAGGTTCACGTGTCACTGAGCTGGTAATGGATGATGTCATGTACACTGCGGCCCGGCCTATGTTTGTGTAGAGGTGTGCAGTACAGTGACAGATAAAGATCTGCGCCGCCCGTTATCAAACCACAGCAATGAATGTGTTAATTATTTTAAAACTTTTATATGGAGAATTATTTTGCACCGTCTCTTTAAGAAATTTTGCAGCAGTGACACAAATCGGGTTGCTTCACCTGAACATTTTTAGTCTTTTATTTCACTATTTTTATTTTTTTTTGCTTTTACTAATGTTTATCTCCGGTTTCATAATGTCCGATCACATGCTGCATCATAAACCTGATGATATTCTGGCATGGATCGCGGTCCATCGATTACTAGCTGACGGCTTAGAACTTTGCAGGCGGTTTTAGTTAAAAACTATTTGTCTAATCCAAGTGTCTCCACGGTAACAGACTACGAAGAGAGACTAAATGTAGTCTGATTCTGCAGCCATTCATTACTTCTCTCTTCTGCTTGTCTGTAGCTAGTAGTCACCATCCTGTGTTTCCAAAACTACAACTCCCAGCATGTTGGATACAAGTGCGATACAATGTATATGGTGGCCTTCTATGGGTATACAGCGCCCCCTGTGGCTGCCTTGCTTCTGTGACTCTTCACACTAGCTTTACGTCATGTGTATGGACGAGTCACAGCGACACAATGGCTCCATTTTCCAGCAGATCTTTAGATGACAGAACTTCAGAGCTGACGAGGGCAGCGTCAGTCATGGCTGGCGGGCATGGAGCGCCCCGGCTCACAGTGCTCGGCTTGTCTCCTGCCACACTCAGGGCCTTGTACTGAGCGGGCGGCTACATCCAGCCTCCTCCCAAGGAAAATACAGGAGTGTGCCGGGGACAGAGAGCAGTCAGTGCACAGCGCAGGAGCCCCGCCACAGGAATGTTTCCATAGGATGAAGAGTTTAGGTCAGTGGCTCCTCTTCAGGCCTGGGCAGAGAAGGCGCCATTCATACATCCTGGCATGAGGACAGCACCAGCTCTATTCTACCTGTATACAGCACAAGGGGCAGGAGTGTGCCAGCTGCCACCCCCACCCCTGTATACTGACTGACCCTGCATATTACTACTTTACAGGAGAACACGGGGGGGGGGGGGTGAAGTATTATAGTAGTTATATCCTTGTACATAGGGACAGTATTATAGTAGTTATATTCTTGTACATAGGGGGCAGTATTATAGTAGTTATATTCTTGTACATAGGGGCAGTATTATAGTAGTTATATTCTTGTACATAGGGGGCAGTATTATAGTAGTTATATTCTTGTACCTAGGGGGCAGTATTATAGTAGTTATATTCTTGTACATAGGGGGCAGTATTATAGTAGTTATATTCTTGTACATAGGGGGCAGTATTATAGTAGTTATATTCTTGTACATAGGGGGAGTATTATAGTAGTTATATTCTTGTACATAGGGGGAGTATTATAGTAGTTATAGTCTTGTACATAGGGGGCAGTATTATAGGAGTTGTATTCTTGTACATAGGGGGCAGTATTATAGTAGTTATATTCCTGTACATAGGGGGCAGTATTATAGTAGTTATATTATTGTACATAGGGGGCAGTATTATAGGAGTTATATTCCTGTACATAGGGGGCAGTATTATAGTAGTTATATTCTTGTACATAGGGGGCAGTACTATAGTAGTTATATTCTTGTACATAGGAGGCAGTATTATAGTAGTTATATTCCTGTACATAGGGGGCAGTATTATAGTAGTTATATTCTTGTACCTAGGGGGCAGTATTATAGTAGTTATATTCTTGTACATAGGGGACAGTATTATAGTAGCTATATTCTTGTACATAGGGGGCAGTATTATAGTAGTTATATTCTTGTACATAGGGGGCAGTATTATAGTAGTTATATTCTTGTACATAGGGGGCAGTATTATAGTAGTTATATTCTTGTACATAGGGGGCAGTGTTATAGCAGTTATATTCTTGTACATAGGGGGCAGTAGTATAGTAGTTATTTTCTTGTACATAGGGAGCAGTATTATAGTAGTTATTTTCTTGTACATAGGGGGTAGTATTATAGTTATATTATCTGCACTTCTCTCACATACATGCTCTGTATACACAATCTCCCTATAACATGCGGCACATGACTCCTCCCCCTTCTCCAGATATAACTGTGTGCACAGCTGGGTGTGAGTGTTGGTCGTTTCTTCGTGCTGCGATGTTCTGCCTGGATATAATTAGTCTGGAATTGCCAAGAACAAAGTTTCTTACTGGAATCTGGATGTAACAAGTAGCATTGAATTTCTTCTCCCTGGAATCTTATGTTCCCAAGATTTGGCGCTGGCGTGGCCCCTCCCCCGTGTGACGCATTTTAGGCTCATGGCAGTGACGTTGATAACCGAACAGCATGAGAACTCTCCCCAGATGCCAGGAGACGTTGTGCAATCCCAAGCCGTTCCTGCTATTAATAGTTGGTCTGTGGAGTGCTGACCTCAGCAGGCTGCAACTCATTCCTGACATATCTGTCCCTGGGAAAGTTGGGTGAAGACCAGCATTGATCTCATCCATTTCTCGGGCTGTGATGGGGGCGCTTATTCTGATAAATCCATCAATACAGAAGAGGGACTTTTAATATTTCAGGAGGCAGGGAAAGCTGGGTGATGACATGGGATAGCTAGGACAGGCAAGGCCCCATAACGGACTTCTTAAGTGGGCTCCACTTACTCCTTAAAAAATATTCAGTATATACAAACAGTATATACAGTATATACACACCATGTATACACAAATACTTACAGTATATACACACTATATATACACACATTCATACAGTATATACACACCATATATACACACATTCATACAGTATATACACACCATATATACACACATACATACAGTATATACACACCATATATACACACATACATACAGTATATACACACCATATATACACACATCCATAAAGTATATACACACATCCATACAGTATATACACACCATATATACACACATCCATACAGTATATACACACCATATATACACACATCCATACAGTATATACACACATCCATACAGTATATACACACCATATATACACGCATACATACAGTATATACACACCATATATACACACATACATACAGTATATACACACCATATATACACACATACATACAGTATATACACACCATATATACACACATACATACAGTATATACACACCATATATACACACATACATACAGTATATACACACCATATATACACACATACATACAGTATATACACACCATATATACACACATACATACAGTATATACACACCATATATACACACATACATACAGTATATACACACCATATATACACACATACATACAGTATATACACATCACAAAGACAGCATATTCACCCCCAATACCCCAGACGTCAGGGCCCCTCTGACACTGAGGACCCCAAAACCGCTGCTATAGTTGTGCCCCTGGGGTGATGATTTGCTTTGTTGTTCCTGAAGTAATGACCCATCTCTGAGGGCTCTATGATTGACTAATCTGTCCTGTGACATTGTTATAGGATACAAATCCCTTGAAAACTGCCAATCAGGAGGTAGGGAAAGCTGGGTTACTCACTATTGCTCATGTTATAGAGCTGTGTCCGCTTTTGGCTTGTTTTGCAGCTGTTTGGTCTTGAGTAAACATTGCCATTCAGGAGCCATGGAAAACTGGGTGACCATCATAATAGATATTTACACATCTCACACAGCTTTCCTGGGTCTCTTCCTACATAAACATTACTATTTAATAAGGATGTACATTAATGCATGTCTGTGCCATTCAGGGGCCTAGGAAAGTTTAGTAATGCTATAACCCACATATTGCATACTCCCCATGAAAGGCAAGTCTATATATTGATAGAATTATTTTTTTCATGTATCACTGCCATTCAGGGTGTTAGGAAAGCTGTAATGTATCGCCCACCCTGCTTTTATAAACCCCTGAAAATATATCTTTCTAGCTTCTACAAGTGCCATGGGGTGGTGCCCTCACACTGCTGTGCTCTGTGTCCTCTGCAGACAGTGTTGGGTATTGTCCCCGGAGAGATGTGCTATCATACCATTGTGTGTATTGTTAGTAGCAGCAGGACTGTGATATATTGATTTATATTCCATGATTGAAGCTGGACTTGATAAATTGAGGGTGTTTCCTCACACTGCTGTGCTCCTAGCACTCTGCACTGATCTGCACAACACATCTGATGTCCTTACATCCTTACATGTGATTACACCTCGCTCCAGGGACAATACTTAACACTGGCTGCAGAGAGTACAGAGCACAGCAGTGTGAGGTTACACCCTCGGTGCACTTGGTAAAGCTACAATCCTGGAATTTAAATCCATATATCACAGTCCTGCTGCTACTAACAACATTCAAATTTATTGTTTTTTTTTTATAGTTTTTTTGTTTTTATTTTTATATTGGCCAAAAAATTATTTATATACGATAATCTCACCTTCAACTGTGAATTTTAAAGAAAGTAGTGGGGGACAGAAATCCCAATATCCCATACACCGTACACCATACAGCTACATGACGAATGATAGACCGGATTGATGGTTTTATACATTGTTATACATTTCTATATGTCCTGGATGTAACGTCTGTAGGAAAGAACATCCTCCCGTACAGGATTTCTGTCTTGAGTTGTGCCGCCTCGCGTGCGCCCACTGCATTATAAATTGGTTGTAGAAGCCGTTTCAGCTAATTGTGTGTTTATTGGGAGTATGAATCGCCAGATGAGAGGATAAACTTATTACTGGAGGCAAATCAACCGTAATGTCCAAACTCAATAAGGAGAACGGATCACAGAGGAGGACGACCAGCGCCCGCGCACTACTGCCTGATGTACAAGCAGACCGGGGGATAGTACTAGAGGGGGCAGTATTATAATAGTTATATTCTTGTACATGGGGGGCAGTATTATAGTAGTTATATTCTTGTACATAGGGGGGCAGTATTATAGTAGTTATATTCTTGTACATAGGGGGCAGTATTATAGTAGTTATATTCCTGTACATAGGGGGCAGTGTTATAGTAGTTATATTCTTGTACATAGGGGGCAGTATTATAGTAGTTATATTCCTGTACATAGGAGGCAGTATTATAGTAGTTATATTCCTGTACATAGGGGGCAGTATTATAGTAGTTATATTCTTGTACATAGGGGGCAGTATTATAGTAGTTATATTCCTGTACATAGGGGGCAGTATTATAGTAGTTATATTCTTGTACATAGGGGGCAGTATTATAGTAGTTATATTCCTGTACATAGGGGGCAGTATTATAGTAGTTATATTCTTGTACATAGGGGGCAGTATTATAGTAGTTATATTCCTGTACATAGGTGGCAGTATTATAGTAGTTATATTCTTGTACATAGGGGGCAGTATTATAGTAGTTATATTCCTGTACATAGGGGGCAGTATTATAGTAGTTATATTCCTGTACATAGGGGGCAGTATTATAGTAGTTATATTCCTGTACATAGGTGGCAGTATTATAGTAGTTATATTCTTGTACATAGGGGGCAGTATTATAGTAGTTATATTCCTGTACATAGGGGGCAGTATTATAGTAGTTATATTCCTGTACATAGGGGCAGTATTATAGTAGTTATATTCTTGTACATAGGGGGCAGTATTATAGTAGTTATATTCCTGTACATAGGGGGCAGTATTATAGTAGTTATATTCTTGTACAAAGGGGGCAGTATTATAGTAGTTATATTCCTGTACATAGGGGGCAATATTATAGTAGTTATATTCCTGTACATAGGGGGCAGTATTATAGTAGTTATATTCCTGTACATAGGGGGCAGTATTATAGTAGTTATATTCCTGTACATAGGTGGCAGTATTATAGTAGTTATATTCTTGTACATAGGGGGCAGTATTATAGTAGTTATATTCCTGTACATAGGGGGCAGTATTATAGTAGTTATATTCCTGTACATAGGTGGCAGTATTATAGTAGTTATATTCTTGTACATAGGGGGCAGTATTATAGTAGTTATATTCCTGTACATAGGGGGCAGTATTATAGTAGTTATATTCCTGTACAAAGGTGGCAGTATTATAGTAGTTATATTCTTGTACATAGGGGGCAGTATTATAGTAGTTATATTCCTGTACATAGGGGCAGTATTATAGTAGTTATATTCCTGTACATAGGGGGCAGTATTATAGTAGTTATATTCTTGTACAAACGGGGCAGTATTATAGTAGTTATATTCCTGTACAAACGGGGCAGTATTATAGTAGTTATATTCCTGTACATAGGGGGCAGTATTATAGTAGTTATATTCCTGTACATAGGGGGCAGTATTATAGTAGTTATATTCCTGTACATAGGGGGCAGTATTATAGTAGTTATATTCCTGTACATAGGGGGCAGTATTATAGTAGTTATATTCCTGTACATAGGTGGCAGTATTATAGTAGTTATATTCTTGTACATAGGGGGCAGTATTATAGTAGTTATATTCCTGTACATAGGGGGCAGTATTATAGTAGTTATATTCCTGTACATAGGGGGCAGTATTATAGTAGTTATATTCCTGTACATAGGGGGCAGTATTATAGTAGTTATATTCTTGTACATAGGGGGCAGTATTATAGTAGTTATATTCTTGTACATAGGGGGCAGTATTATAGTAGTTATATTCTTGTACATAGGGGGCAGTATTATAGTAGTTATGTTCTTGTACATAGGGGGCAGTATTATAGTAGTTATATTCTTGTACATAGGGGGCAGTATTATAGTAGTTATATTCCTGTACATAGGGGGCAGTATTATAGTAGTTATATTCCTGTACATAGGGGGCAGTATTATAGTAGATATATTCTTGTACATAGGGGGCAGTATTATAGTAGTTATATTCCTGTACATAGGGGGCAGTATTATAGTAGTTATATTCTTGTACATAGGGGGCAGTATTATAGTAGTTATATTCCTGTACATAGGGGGCAGTATTATAGTAGTTATATTCCTGTACATAGGGGGCAGTATTGTAGTAGTTATATTCCTGTACATAGGGGGCAGTATTGTAGTAGTTATATTCTTGTACATAGGGGGCAGTATTATAGTAGTTATATTCCTGTACATAGGGGGCAGTATTGTAGTAGTTATATTCTTGTACATAGGGGGCAGTATTATAGTAGTTATATTCCTGTACATAGGGGGCAGTATTGTTATACTTTTTCCTCTTTGATGTACATTGATACAGGAATAGATTGCAGCTCCTCTCCATTTATACTTGTACGTACTATATGTCGGTACTATCAGCATATAATACCGCTCCTCTCCTCTCATCTTCCATCATTCAGCAGTTCCTGGGAAACTGGCAGGAAATAGCAGGAATTAACATAATCGTATTTAAGACGGTAGAGGGTGGGATTTGGATGGCGCTGTAGACGGGCAGAGCTGCCACCTGGCCGGAACAAATGATCCCCTGACTGTGTGACTTTATCTGGGTATCTGTGTCAGGGTTATCCTCCCAAATCTTTTTCTTAACCCTTTCAGTGCTGTACAATGTGACCCTGAGATTTGCCTTGTGTTAGACCGACATCTCTATTAACGGTGCAGATTTTTTCCGTTGCCCGCTCCCGTTACACCCCTCCAGGAATTCTCCCAAATGTTTATGGGCTCTTTTTTTTTTTTTCTGTCCTCATGAATATGGATTGTTGGGGGGGGGGGAGGGGACATAACACAGAGGGGACATAAAAACATGTGATTTGCATACGTCTGCATAGGAATGATCTATTAATTATGTCTGGAATGTGTCCGCTGTCAAGACGTTCATTATCGAGCAATGTGTAAAACAAATGAGCAAGGGGGAGGAGGGGTGGAAATTACTAATTGCTAGATAATTATTTGTACCTTTTTTTTCAATTTTATTTAAACTGAAAAAAAAATTGTTTTAATAACATCTAAATAATGATTTTATTTAATTTTTTTAATTCAGTATTTTTTATTTTTCAAACACTTTATTTTTTGTTTTTCCGCTGTATATTCCAATTTTTTTTTTTTTTTTTTTAGTATTTAAATGTGGTTTATTAAGGAAAAATACGTTTCTGCGTTTTTTGATTCAGCATTTTAGAATTTTCTTTTTTTTTTTCTATTTTATTTTGTGTCCTCATAGACTATTCCTGAGCTATGACCCCCCCCCCCTCTCTTGTAAGTCTGCGTTTATCTATTGCTGTGAAATATTTAAGGTGGCGCCACCTAGGAAAATACAGTAAAGTTGTATGCGGCAAATATGGTGCAATGATACATTCTGCTACAATTGGACGCGGTTGTGGCCCCTTTAAGAAGCTCTAGTTGCTCTCTGTGACCCCATTGTTGCTATGTATCTTGTTGTGTTAGCCGTGGATCTGTCACTGACCCGTCATCAGAGCTTCCTCCTCCGACTTATTTCCTAGGAATGACCTGACCTCGGAATGGGACTCGGGCACAGTCATCTCCTCCTGCACTGTCAGCGTAATATCGCTTGTGTCAGCAGTTTGGGGGGGGGGGAGATATTAGTGGAGCATCAGTGATCATAATTAAAGGGGAATTCTATCCAGCTACAGAGGATAAGTTGGAGGATGCCGATTAGTCACTTGCATCAAAATGCTTCAAAAATTCTTCTTTCTCTTACATGGGTTTTATTAATCAGATTTTTCTAACATCTATACAGCAGTGATCTGTAATGTGATGGGTTGGAGGTTTGGATCAGGTTTGAGGCTTCTGATCCTAGGACCCCATAGATTGATATTCATCATTGATATCCTCAGAATAGGGTAGGGGGTCTATACATGCTTGATCCAAAGTGAGTGGACACCAACTTCCTCTGACTATTAGGGGCCCCCTCACCCCCTACTGACAGAAGCCTCTCTGGTCATTTCTAGGGTGCCCTAAGTTTTCTTCTTGATTAGAAAAATCTGATTAAAGCGGATTATTAAGGAATTCTGGAAAAGTACAAAAATATTAACCGCTTACTCGCCCATCTGCAGCTTCCACTTTCTTACGCCATTACGTACAATCTTCTCTACCCCTGTGGTCAAGCATTGGCCAATCAGTGGGTTTCCTCAGACCGCAGGAGATATTGCTTCCTCTATTGTCACTTTCTGTGGTCCCAGGAGGCCACTGACGGGTCCACAAGGGTTTCCAGCCCTATAGGCTGGACCAGAGGTGTCAAACTCTAGAAGTATAGAGCCTAAAAAGATGCCCTTACCCCGGCCTTCAGAAACCCCCAAAAATCCTTGACAACCTTGTTGTGTTGTCAATTCAAGGAAAGGAGGTCCCAGCTCGTTGTCTGAGTTGTGGTTGTTTGACAGTCTCGTTCTTTGGGACTCACTGTCTATCATGTTTGTTGTACACAACACATCTATAGCGTCCAGTAATATTAACTATTAATCAGATTATTGGATTATATACATATATCGTTAGTGGAAATAACTTTCTTTGCCCTATTAATCAGATTTTTTATAATATATATAATAAATATCTTGAAAAATACAAACTTCTCACGAGACGGCTTCTATTTTCCGGTGATAAATTGGAAGTTCCTGGCATGTTGTGGGATGCGGAATTGGAATGTTTGCACTCTCGTCGCCCTATTAATTAGATTTTTTTTCACAAATCTGTAAAATACCTTTAAATTTGGAAAGCAAGATCGCCTTCCTCACTTCCATCATATATTGGAAGCCCTTAGTTGTGTTCAGGGAATCTAGAAGTGGAGCGGATAGATTTTCTACTGCCCTATTAATCAGATTTTAGTAAATCTGGAGAAGACTTTTAAATTGGAAAAACATAATCTGGTCACGGGATCTCCTGGGATTGTTTGTAGCCTTCAGTCATGTATTGGGGGCTTGTGATAGTTTATGGTGGGTGGGGGGCGGCTGCCCATCTGTTGTCTAAGTAATTATGCTCCTCGGGGCCTGGGAACACCAGTCAGTAGTTGTTGTTGTTGTCGGGATCCCCGGAGCTCCTGACATCCCTCAATTAAAGTTCATTCCCATAAACGTCTCCTCGGGCCATTACTTGTCTCGTAAGGTTTTTATAGCCCGGAAGGCATCTGACTCCTGGGGTGGCACAATGTACGGGGCATTCCTGGGCAGCGCCGGCCCCGCGTACAGCTGCACCCGATGAAAGGACCTGCTGTGTTTGTTTTATTAGAGGGGCAAATATTTATTATAACATAAATCAGTGTCATATACTGAATATTGGCCAAACATCTGCCTCCCCCCCTCCCCAACCACACACTGAGAGATGAAAATTCAGATACTTATAATTATTATTTTTTTCAAATTTAAAATATATTAATATATGTTATAAAATTATAATTTGGTATGATATATTTTAATACTGACTGCATAGTTATGTATCTAATCCTCTCCTGTGTGATACTGTCTGCTGAGCTGTGTATCTAATTCTCTCCTGTGTGATACTGTCTGCTGAGCTGTGTATCTAATCCTATCCTGTGTGATACTGTCTGCTGAGCTGTGTATCTAATCCTATCCTGTGTGATACTGCCTGCTGAGCTGTGTATCTAATCCTATCCTGTGTGATACTGCCTGCTGAGCTGTGTATCTAATCCTATCCTGTGTGATACTGCCTGCTGAGCTGTGTATCTAATCTTATCCTGTGTGATACTGGCTGCTGAGCTGTGTATCTAATCCTCTCCTGTGTGATACTGCCTGCTGAGCTGTGTATCTAATCCTATCCTGTGTGATACTGTGTGCTGAGCTGTGTATCTAATCCTATCCTGTGTGATACTGTCTGCTGAGCTGTGTATCTAATCCTCTCCTGTGTGATACGGTCTGCTGAGCTGTGTATCTAATCCTATCCTGTGTGATACGGTCTGCTGAGCTGTGTATCTAATCCTATCCTGTGTGATACTGTCTGCTGAGCTGTGTATCTAATCCTATCCTGTGTGATACTGTCTGCTGAGCTGTGTATCTAATCCTATCCTGTGTGATACTGTCTGCTGAGCTGTGTATCTAATCCTATCCTGTGTGATACTGTCTGATGAGCTGTGTATCTAATCCTATCCTGTGTGATACTGTCTGATGAGCTGTGTATCTAATCCTATCCTGTGTGATACTGTCTGATGAGCTGTGTATCTAATCCTATCCTGTGTGATACTGTGTGCTGAGCTGTGTATCTAATCCTATCCTGTGTGATACTGGCTGCTGAGCTGTGTATCTAATCCTATCCTGTGTGATACTGGCTGCTGAGCTGTGTATCTAATCTTATCCTGTGTGATACTGGCTGCTGAGCTGTGTATCTAATCCTCTCCTGTATGATACTGGCTGCTGAGCTGTATATCTAATCCTATCATGTGTGATACTGTGTGCTGAGCTGTGTATCTAATCCTATCCTGTGTGATACTGCCTGCTGAGCTGTGTATCTAATCCTATCCTGTGTGATACTGTCTGCTGAGCTGTGTATCTAATCCTCTCCTGTGTGATACGGTCTGCTGAGCTGTGTATGTAATCCTATCCTGTGTGATACTGTCTGCTGAGCTGTGTATCTAATCCTATCCTGTGTGATACTGTCTGCTGAGCTGTGTATCTAATCCCATCCTGTGTGATACTGTCTGCTGAGCTGTGTATCTAATCCTCTCCTGTGTGATACCGTCTGCTGAGCTGTGTATCTAATCCTATCCTGTGTGATACGGTCTGCTGAGCTGTGTATCTAATCCTATCCTGTGTGATACGGTCTGCTGAGCTGTGTATCTAATCCTTTCCTGTGTGATACTGTCTGCTGAGCTGTGTATCTAATCCTATCCTGTGTGATACGGTCTGCTGAGCTGTGTATCTAATCCTATCCTGTGTGATACTGTCTGCTGAGCTGTGTATAAGGTGTGAGTCCTCTTGTTGCTTGTGATGTTTTTGCCCTCTGTCGTCTAATCTTTGGTGTCTTTCTTCCCGCAGACTATCCAGAAGTTAGCCAGCCAATACCTGAAGAAGGACTGGCCTGTAGTGAAGCCAGACGAGAGGAGCGAGTACAGGTACCTACCTCCTCACCTATTTCACAGTCCTGCTGCTACTAGCAACACACACAATGGTCTGATTAAACATCTGTGCTGGGCCAGTACCTAACACAGAGCACAGCAGCGTGAGGACATGCCCCCAGTAAAATCCTGTAATATAAACACATATTTCACAGTCCTGCTGCTACTAACAACATACACAAAGTTCTGATAACACATCTCTCCAGGGTCAATACCTAACACTGGCTGCAGTCTCATGGTCACACCTGCTGACAGGTTCCCTGTTGAGTGTTTTCTTGGTGGTATTGGCCAAGATCATTTTAGTGCAGCTTTGGCTGTGACTAGAGTCGTGCCAGCTCTATAGCTATGATCATACACCCTGTACGTGTGATCCTGTCCTCACCTTGTCCTGGTATTAGATCCGTCATTTCTAATACATTTTATTCCTTGTTAAAACTTTCCCACCGACACAATGGAACGACTCTGCAGCATTTGTGGACACTTCATGAGACGCTGATTTATGATCATTACCCTATGGTCCGTTGTAATATCAGCACATTGCAGGTTAAAAAGTTTTGTGCTGCAACTCCATTCACCTTGAAGACGAAATCCTGCGCTGAAACATTGTAACGAATAAGCTGCGTGCGGATGGATGGAAATGTGACAGAATTAGTCATAGAGTATCTAATCCCCAGACTAAAGGAGCCGATAACAGAGGGCAGGAGAGGGCATTCACCTGCCCCACAGTCGCCCACTCTGGCCTGAAGAAGCTGATAACAGAGAGCAATACCTTGTATTCATCTCCTTGTGTTTCTTGAGGGTTTGCTGTGATCTCACTCTTTCTCTGTCTCTTCAGGAACATCTACACCGTATGGAAATCCTTCCTAGAGGGGACAATACAAGTGGCACAATCCCGAATAAACATCTGCGAAAACTATAGGAACCTGATCTCCGAACCTGCCCGCACTGTGAAGCTCTACAAGGAGCAGCAGCTGAAGAAGGTATGGAATAAGGAACACAGGGGGGCCCCAACTCCAGGACCTATCCTGTATTATACCCCAGAGCTGTACTCACTATTCTGCTGCTGGTGCAGTCACTGTGTACATACATGACATTACTTATCCTGTACTGATCCTGAGTTACATCCTGTATTATACACCAGAGCTGCACTCACTATTCTGCTGCTGGTGCAGTCACTGTGTACATACATGACATTACTTATCCTGTACTGATCCTGAGTTACATCATGTATTATACTCCAGAGCTGCACTCACTATTCTGCTGGTGCAGTCACTGTGTACATACATGACATTACTTATCCTGTACTGATCCTGAGTTACATCCTGTATTATACTCCAGAGCTGCACTCACTATTCTGCTGCTGGTGCAGTCACTGTGTACATACATGACATTACTTATCCTGTAACTGATCCTGAGTTACATCCTGTATTATACTCCAGAGCTGCACTCACTATTCTGCTGCTGGTGCAGTCACTGTGTACATACATGACATTACTTATCCTGTACTGATCCTGAGTTACATCCTGTATTATACTCCAGAGCTGTACTCACTATTCTGCTGCTGGTACAGTCACTGTGTACATACATGACATTACTTATCCTGTACTGATCCTGAGTTACATCCTGTATTATACTCCAGAGCTGCACTCACTATTCTGCTGCTGGTGCAGTCACTGTGTACATACATGACATGACTTATCCTGTACTGATCCTGAGTTACATCCTGTATTATACCCCAGAGCTGCACTCACTATTCTGCTGGTGCAGTCACTGTGTACATACATGACATTACTTATCCTGTACTGATCCTGAGTTACATCCTGCTATTATACTGCAGAGCTGCACTCACTATTCTGCTGCTGGTGCAGTCACTGTGTACATACATGACATTACTTATCCTGTACTGATCCTGAGTTACATCCTGTATTATACTCCAGAGCTGCACTCACTATTCTGCTGCTGGTGCAGTGACTGTGTACATACATGACATTACTTATCCTGTGCTGATCCTGAGTTACATCCTGTATTATAGCCCAGAGCCGCGCTCACTATTCTGCTGTTGCAGTTACTGTGTACATACATGACATTACTTATCCTGTACTGATCCTGAGTTACATCCTGTATTATACCTCAGAGCTGCACTCACTATTCTGCTGCTGGTACAGTCACTGTGTACATACATGACATTACTTATCCTGTACTGATCCTGAGTTACATCCTGTATTATACCCCAGAGCTGCACTCACTATTCTGCTGGAGGTGCAGTCACTGTGTACATACATGACATTACTTATCCTGTACTGATCCTGAGTTACATCCTGTATTATACTCCAGAGCTGCACTCACTATTCTGCTGCTGGTGCAGTCACTGTATAGATACATGACATTACTTATCCTGTACTGATCCTGAGTTACATCCTGTATTATACCCCAGAGCTGCACTCACTATTCTGCTGGTGCAGTCACTGTGTACATACATGACATTACTTATCCTGTACTGATCCTGAGTTACATCCTGTATTATACTCCAGAGCTGCACTCACTATTCTGCTGCTGGTGCAGTCACTGTGTACATACATGACATTACTTATCCTGTACTGATCCTGAGTTACATCCTGTATTATACCCCAGAGCTGCACTCACTATTCTGCTGGTGCAGTCACTGTGTACATACATGACATTACTTATCCTGTATTGATCCTGAGTTACATCCTGTATTATGCTCCAGAGCTGCACTCACTATTCTGCTGCTGGTGCAGTCACTGTGTAGATACATGACATTACTTATCCTGTACTGATCCTGAGTTACATCCTGTATTATACTCCAGAGCTGCACTCACTATTCTGCTGCTGGTGCAGTCACTGTGTACATACATGACATTACTTATCCTGTACTGATCCTGAGTTACATCCTGTATTATGCTCCAGAGCTTCACTCACTATTCTGCTGCTGGTGCAGTCACTGTGTACATACATGACATTACTTATCCTGTACTGATCCTGAGTTACATTCTGTATTATAACCCAGAGCTGCAGTCACTATTCTGCTGCTGGTGCAGTCACTGTGTACATACATGACATTACTTATCCTGTACTGATCCTGAGTTATATCCTGTATTATACTCTAGAGCTGCACTCACTATTCTGCTGCTGGTGCAGTCACTGTGTACATACATGACATTACTTATCCTGTACTGATCCTGAGTTACATCCTGTATTATACCCCAGAGCTGCACTCACTATTCTGCTGCTGGTGCAGTCACTGTGTACATACATGACATTACTTATCCTGTACTGATGCTGAGTTACATCCTGTATTATACCCCAGAGCTGCACTCACTATTCTGCTGCTGGTGCAGTCACTGTGTACATACATGACATTACTTATCCTGTACTGATCCTGAGTTACATCCTGTATTATACCCCAGAGCTGCACTCACTATTCTGCTGCTGGTGCAGTCACTGTGTACATACATGACATTACTTATCCTGTACTGATCCTGAGTTACATCCTGTATTATACTCCAGAGCTGCATTCACTATTCTGCTGCTGGTGCAGTCACTGTGTACATACATGACATTACTTATCCTGTACTGATCCTGAGTTACATCCTGTATTATACCCCAGAGCTGCACTCACTATTCTGCTGCTGGTGCAGTCACTGTGTACATACATGACATTACTTATCCTGTACTGATCCTGAGTTACATGCTGTATTATACTCTAGAGCTGCACTCACTATTCTGCCGGTGATGCGCTCAGTTGCATAGAACATTCATCCTATTGTTTTTCTACTCTCTGAAACCCTTCTTGTTCCCCTGCCCCATGTCTAATATTCGGTGTGTGAGGCTCTAATGCCGCTATAATACCCTCTGGGTTTTTCTTGCAGTGTGTGGACCAGCTGACGAAGATCCAGACGGAACTCCAGGAGACAGTGAAGGATTTAGCCAAGGCCAAAAAGAAGTACTATGAGGCCGAGCAGATGGCGCACGGAATGCGAGAGAAAGCCGACATCGATGCCAAGTGAGATCCTGGGGTCCGGTGTTTGAAATACCGCAACTTCACAATCCCTCATTGAGAACATCACTGGGCACACACTGCATCCGCTCCAGCCACAGGGAGGGGGCGCTGTGTATACACTACTCCAAGAGACACCTGTGTGGTACATATAGGAGAAAGAGGGCTACATGCACACTGCTGTGTACCCGCTGCACCGTAGCACGGCGAGCACACGGCAGCGCGGGGGGAGGAGGAGGAGGTTAGCGCCGCTCACCCCCGCCCCTCCCCACAGGAAGTTATGGCGCACGGCGCCGTAATATGGGAGAAGATTAGACATGTCCTATCTTTTCCCGGGCTACGGAGCGCTACGGTGCCGCACGTGTGCTGCACCGTACCGCTCCCGTACAGGGCCGTGAGCCCATAGAAGTGTATGGGGGACGTATATCGCCCATATATAAGTCGGCCGTATATACATCCCCAATACATGTTTGTTAATGGAGCCTAAGACTGCATTTACAAGGCAGTATTATAGTAGTTATATTCCTGTACATAGGGGGCAGTATTATAGTAGTTATATTCTTGTACATAGGGGGCAGTATTATAGTAGTTATATTCTTGTACATAGGGGGCAGTATTATAGTAGTTATATTCTTGTACATAGGGGGCAGTATTATAGTAGTTATATTCCTGTACATAGGGGGCAGTATTATAGTAGTTCTATTCTTGTACATAGGGGGCAGTATTATAGTAGTTATATTCTTGTACATAGGAGCAGTATTATAGTAGTTATATTCTTGTACATAGGGGGCAGTATTATAGTAGTTATATTCTTGTACATAGGGGGCAGTATTATAGTAGTTATATTCTTGTACATAGGGGGCAGTATTATAGTAGTTATATTCCTGTACATAGGGGGCAGTATTATAGTAGTTATATTCTTGTACATAGGGGGCAGTATTATAGTAGTTATATTCTTGTACATAGGGGGCAGTATTATAGTAGTTATATTCTTGTACATAGGGGGCAGTATTATAGTAGTTATATTCCTGTACATAGAGCGCAGTATTATAGTAGTTATATTCTTGTACATAGGGGGCAGTATTATAGTAGTTATATTCTGCCCCCCTTATATTCCTGTACATAGAGGGCAGTATTATAGTAGTTATATTCTTGTACATAGGGGGCAGTATTATAGTAGTTATATTCTTGTACATAGGGGGCAGTATTATAGTAGTTATATTCTTGTACATAGGGGGCAGTATTATAGTAGTTATATTCTTGTCCATAGGGGGCGGTATTATAGTAGTTATATTCTTGTACATAGGGGGCAGTATTATAGTAGTTATATTGCTGTACATAGGGGGCAGTATTATAGTAGTTATATTGCTGTACATAGGAGGCAGTATTATAGTAGTTATATTCTTGTACATGGGGAGCAGTATTATGGTAGTTATATTCTTGTACATAGGGGGCAGTATTATAGTAGTTATATTCTTGTACATAGGGGACAGTATTATAGTAGTTATATTCTTGTACATAGGGGGCAGTATTATAGTAGTTATATTCTTGTACATAGGGGGCAGTATTATAGTAGTTATATTCCTGTACATAGGGGCAGTATTATAGTAGTTATATTCTTGTACATAGGGGCAGTATTATAGTAGTTATATTCCTGTACATAGGGGCAGTATTATAGTAGTTATATTCTTGTACATAGGGGGCAGTATTATAGTAGTTATATTCCTGTACATAGGGGCAGTATTATAGTAGTTATATTCTTGTACATAGGGGGCAGTATTATAGTAGTTATATTCTTGTACATAGGGGGCAGTATTATAGTAGTTCTCTTCCTGTACATAGGGGGCAGTATAACAGTGATATTATAAGCTTGCTGTGTCAGTATTATAGCGGTGGTATCAGACAGGGCGTTGCAGTTGTCACTTCCTTCCTCCGTTCATGTCAGGTTAGTGTCAGTAATGTCTGGAGTCGCTTCTTCCCTGTTGCCATGGTAACTGTTCTTGTATAACGAGTTTGTCACTCATCATTCTGTCGCTGTCTTTCTGAAGGTCACAAATCTGCTCCCATGATGCATTGCTGTTATATATTCCTGTTGTTATCATTCATCTTTTCACCTCTCGGCTTCCAGACTTGAACTCCGGGGGTTGAATAGAACAACAACTCCCAGCATCCCATAGCTGTGGTGTCTCAATTCACCTGTGATTTTCCCAGACACTTTTGCCTCTTCCTCGTGTCCTTTCATTTTGGGTTATTACAATGTGAAATGAAACAGATTCTCTAAATGTTTCATTTGTTTCATTTCTCACCAATAATTATTGGATTACTGTGACTCGTTACTATGTTGTATGTCTGGTTACATTGTGGGGTTTTGGGTTTACCATGCAGGGGTGTGGGGGTTGTGCTGTTTAGACTGATGGCAGGACGGTATCTACGTTGTGTATTGTAAGGGCTGGAGTCTTAAAGGGGTTGTCCATCACTTTCTCTAATATATAGTATGAAGTCTTCATTGTGGTCAAGACCTCTGCTTGCTGTCTGTGTAACAGTGTCATTCTTTACTATAGTTCCGGAAATCTGTTCATGAAGCAGGTGGCTCAGGATGAACATTTTACTGTTGTTGTGTAGAATTAGGGTGGAGTGTTGTATGGTTTGATGGCTTTTTAGGAATGGCGGCTTCCAGGGTAATGAGGTGACGTCACCCGCCCCTCCTATTGTTTTCTATCGCCGCGCGATTATACGCACTCTGAGAGTGAACTCGCTCAGGATTAGTGTCTCCTCTCTGAGGTGAAGCAGGAGGATTAGCTCCCATTCCTACATCTATATGGTGCGGGAGCTCCCCATCTGGGGGGCGCATCGGGGGGCACGTGCTGCAGGCGCGTAATGGTGGGGGCACGTGCTGCAGGTAGCTTCTAGAAACGCTGCCACCTTTGTCCATAAGTTTCATAGTTTCATAGTTTATACGGTTGAAAAAAGACACTTGTCCATCAAGTTCAACCAAGGAAGGGAAGGGATTGGATTTAGGGGAAACAATTCTATATAACATAACCATCAATGTTATTTAGGTGTAAAAAGGCATCTAGACCCTTCTTAAAGCTCTCTGCTGTCCCTGCTGTGACCAGCGCCTGAGGCAGGCTATTCCACAGAGTGACAGTTCTCATAGTAAAAAAAGCCCTGTCGCCTCCGGTGATTAAACCTTGTTTTCTCCAGACGGAGACAGTGCCCCCTCGTCTTTTGATTTGATCTAATCTGAAACAACTTACCACCATATTTTTTGTATGGACCATTCATATATTTAAATAAATTAATCATGTCCCCTCGTAGTCGTCTCTTTTCCAGACTAAATAAATCTAGTTGTTTTAATCTTTCCTCATAACTAAGACCCTCCATACCCCTTATCATTTTTGTGGCTCTACGTTGAACCCTCTCCAGCTCCAGGGCATCCTTTTTATGGACCGATGCCCAGAACTGGACAGCATATTCCAGGTGAGGCCGAACCAATGCCTTGTACAGTGGTAATATTACATCCCTATCACGAGAGTCCATACCACTTTTGATACACGACAAGATCCTACTAGCTTTAGAGGCAGCTGATTGACATTGCATGCTGTTATTCAATTTATGATCTACTAGTACCCCCAGGTCCTTCTCAACAAGGGACTCTCCCAGATTTACTCCCCCAAGTACATATTTTGCCTTTGGATTATTGGCCCCCAGGTGCATAACCTTACATTTATCCACATTAAGTTGATTCTGGTATTGCAGCTTCTTCCAATACAGGTGACTACCAGACAGATAATGGTGCTGTAGGTCTGAATGGACCCCTTTAAAAGAGACGTATACTTAAAGACTAATCTTCGTCTTGTTAAAAGAAGATCTCTGCTTGCTGTTTGTGAACGGAATAGATCAGATTTCTGGGGGGTTTCTATCAAGGACACATGGGATTTGTAGCTATGTAGCATAGTCGCATGTGCTGCCCCTGACTCACATTGTTTCTCTCTATTCTTGACAGATCTAAACTCAGCTTATTCCAGTCCAGGATAAGTTTACAGAAAGCAAATGTTAAGGTAAGAGTCTCTCCCCCCCTCCTCTGCAGACGCTAGAATTGGGGGCTTTGCTTTGTAGTTGTACTGATTTTTATGTAATTTCTCCATTGAGTTCCAAAGCTGCTTTCAGGTCGTATTCACACATTGCGTTTAGAACACGTTCACATTGTATTTACTCAAACATAATTGTGTTTACAATGTGTTAACAAATGCAACGTGTGAACGCACCCAGAAAATTCCGTTAGGTCAGCCTTGGGAAAATTAACCCCCAAACCTAAACCTTTGGGCGATCACATGATCTCCCATGATGCATTGCTTTATGATCAGTGATCTGTGATGGGTGCAATTAGAAAATCAATTTATGAACATTTTAAGATGATTGAAGACCAGGGGAGTCATGTGATCTTGCCCATTCACCATACCAACATGTTTTGGGTTGAAATCTTAAAGTTTTTAGTATTCTGTCATTCTTTTTTTTAATGCAGTTAAAAGCCCGAAGACAAGAATGCAACGCCAAAGCCACCCATGCCCGCAACGACTATCTCCTCACCCTGGCAGCGGCCAATGCCCATCAGGACCGCTACTACCAGACGGACCTGGCCAATACCATGAAGGTGAGTGGAGCTGGATGTGGCCCCCCCATGTTGTGGGGTGGGGGTCCTGTCTCTGTGGAGTCCCCCATACCCTTTGTTGTCTGCGGTGCCAGTCCAGACAATGGCATTGCCCCGCCGGCCGCATTGTTGTATTGTGTGGCAGTGTTTATGTGGGTCGTCTGATCGGACTTCCTCCTTCCTTTGTACTCAGGGGGTCGGAGACGGGCCGGGGAGCGCAGCGCGCTGATGTCATTATATTATTGTTCTAATATTGGCAAGGAATGTGCAAGCGTCTCGTCTGGATGTGCTGGTGCGACCCCCTCGCCCACCAACCTATACCTTGTCCTTAAACTGGAGTCAGTGATCCAGGTGTATCTGCACTATGGGAGTCACAGGTAGTCTGTAATCCCTCTCCCATGCTTTACACTGCAGCAGCGCTCCCGCTATCAGTCACTCAGGATTATCTGCACTGTCTATGGTAGTCACAGGTAGTCTGTAATCCCTCTCCCATGCTTTACACTGCAGCAGCGCTCCCGCTATCAGTCACTCAGGATTATCTGCACTGTCTATGGGAGTCACAGGTAGTCTGTAATCCCTCTCCCATGCTTTACACTGCAGCAGCGCTCCCGCTATCAGTCACTCAGGATTATCTGCACTGTCTGTGGGAGTCGCAGGTAGTCTGTATTCCTTCTCCCATGCTTTACACTGCAGCAGCGCTCCAGCTATCAGTGTCTCCAGCTTATCTGCACTGTCTGTGGGAGTCGCAGGTAGTCTGTAATCCCTCTCCCATGCTTTACACTGCAGCAGCGCTCCCGCTATCAGTCACTCAGGATTATCTGCACTGTCTATGGGAGTCACAGGTAGTCTGTAATCCCTCTCCCATGCTTTACACTGCAGCAGCGCTCCAGCTATCAGTCACTCAGGATTATCTGCACTGTCTATAGGAGTCACAGGTAGTCTGTAATCCCTCTCCCATGCTTTACACTGCAGCAGCGCTCCCGCTATCAGTCACACCAGCTTATCCGCACTGTCTATGGGAATGACAGGTAGTCTGTAATCCCTCTCCCATGCTTTACACTGCAGCAGCGCTCCCGCTATCAGTCACACCAGTTTATCCGCACTGTCTATGGTAGTCACAGGTAGTCTGTAATCCCTCTCCCATGCTTTACACTGCAGCATCACTCCAGCTATCAGTCACACAGGATTATCTGCACTGTCTATGGGAGTCACAGGTAGTCTGTTATCCCTCTCCCATGCTTTACACTGCAGCAGCGCTCCCGCTATCAGTGTCTCCACCTTATCTGCACTGTCTATGGGAGTCACAGGTAGTCTGTAATCCCTCTGCCATGCTTTACACTGCAGCATCACTCCAGCTATCAGTCACTCAGGATTATCTGCACTGTCTATAGGAGTGACAGGTAGTCTGTAATCCCTCTCCCATGCTTTACACTGCAGCAGCGCTCCCGCTATCAGTCACACCAGTTTATCCGCACTGTCTATGGTAGTCACAGGTAGTCTGTAATCCCTCTCCCATGCTTTACACTGCAGCAGCGCTCCCGCTATCAGTGTCTCCAGCTTATCTGC
>NW_027285801.1:0-23803 GCF_040894005.1 Engystomops pustulosus | reverse complement strand
GGTGACACACCCGGGGATCTATACTGTATGGAGGAGGAGGTGACACACCCGGGGATCTATACTGTATGGAGGAGGAGGTGACACACCCGGGGATCTATACTGTATGGAGGAGGAGGTGACACACCCGGGGATCTATACTGTATGGAGGAGGAGGTGACACACCCGGGGATCTATACTGTATGGAGGAGGAGGTGACACACCCGGGGATCTATACTGTATGGAGGAGGAGGTCACACACCCGGGGATCTATACTGTATGGAGGAGGAGGTGACACACCCGGGGATCTATACTGTATGGAGGAGGAGGTGACACACCCGGGGATCTATACTGTATGGAGGAGGAGGTGACACACCCGGGGATCTATACTGTATGGAGGAGGAGGTCACACACCCAGGGATCTATACTGTATGGAGGAGGAGGTGACACACCCGGGGATCTATACTGTATGGAGGAGGAGGTGACACACCCGGGGATCTATACTGTATGGAGGAGGAGGAGGTGACACACCCGGGGATCTATACTGTATGGAGGAGGAGGAGGTGACACACCCGGGGATCTATACTGTATGGAGGAGGAGGTGACACACCCGGGGATCTATACTGTATGGAGGAGGAGGAGGTGACACACCCGGGGATCTATACTGTATGGAGGAGGAGGAGACACACCCGGGGATCTATACTGTATGGAGGAGGTGACACACCCGGGGGTCTATACTGTATGGAGGAGGAGGTGACACACCCGGGGATCTATACTGTATGGAGGAGGAGGTGACACACCCGGGGATCTATACTGTATGGAGGAGGTCACACACCCGGGGATCTATACTGTATGGAGGAGGAGGTGACACACCCGGGGATCTATACTGTATGGAGGAGGAGGTGACACACCCGGGGATCTATACTGTATGGAGGAGGAGGTGACACACCCGGGGATCTATACTGTATGGAGGAGGAGGAGACACACCCGGGGATCTATACTGTATGGAGGAGGAGGAGGTGACACACCCGGGGATCTATACTGTATTGAGGAGGTGACACACCCGAGGATCTATACTGTATGGAGGAGGAGGTGACACACCCGGGGATCTATACTGTATGGAGGAGGAGGTGACACACCCGGGGATCTATACTGTATGGAGGAGGAGGTCACACACCCGGGGATCTATACTGTATGGAGGAGGAGGTGACACACCCGGGGATCTATACTGTATGGAGGAGGAGGTGACACACCCGGGGATCTATACTGTATGGAGGAGGAGGTGACACACCCGGGGATCTATACTGTATGGAGGAGGAGGAGACACACCCGGGGGCCTATACTGTTTGGAGGAGGAGGAGGTGACACACCCGGGGGTCTATACTGTATGGAGGAGGAGGTGACACACCCGGGGATCTATACTGTATGGAGGAGGAGGTGACACACCCGGGGATCTATACTGTATGGAGGAGGAGGTGACACACCCGGGGATCTATACTGTATGGAGGAGGAGGTGACACACCCGGGGATCTATACTCTATGGAGGAGGAGGAGACACACCCGGGGATCTATACTGTATGGAGGAGGAGGTCACACACCCGGGGATCTATACTGTATGGAGGAGGAGGTCACACACCCGGGGATCTATACTGTATGGAGGAGGAGGTGACACACCCGGGGATCTATACTGTATGGAGGAGGAGGTGACACACCCGGGGATCTATACTATATGGAGGAGGAGGTGACACACCCGGGGATCTATACTGTATGGAGGAGGAGGAGACACACCCGGGGATCTATACTGTATGGAGGAGGAGGTGACACACCCGGGGATCTATACTGTATGGAGGAGGAGGTCACACACCCGGGGATCTTTACTGTATGGAGGAGGAGGTGACACACCCGGGGATCTATACTGTATGGAGGAGGAGGTGACACACCCGGGGATCTATACTGTATGGAGGAGGAGGTGACACACCCGGGGATCTATACTGTATGGAGGAGGAGGTGACACACCCGGGGATCTATACTGTATGGAGGAGGAGGTGACACACCCGGGGATCTATACTGTATGGAGGAGGAGGTGACACACCCGGGGATCTATACTGTATGGAGGAGGTGGTGACACACCCGGGGATCTATACTGTATGGAGGAGGAGGTGACACACCCGGGGATCTATACTGTATGGAGGAGGAGGTGACACACCCGGGGATCTATACTGTATGGAGGAGGAGGTGACACACCCGGGGATCTATACTGTATGGAGGAGGAGGTGACACACCCGGGGATCTATACTGTATGGAGGAGGAGGTGACACACCCGGGGATCTATACTGTATGGAGGAGGAGGTGACACACCCGGGGATCTATACTGTATGGAGGAGGAGGTGACACACCCGGGGATCTATACTGTATGGAGGAGGAGGTGACACACCCGGGGATCTATACTGTATGGAGGAGGAGGTGACACACCCGGGGATCTATACTGTATGGAGGAGGAGGTCACACACCCGGGGATCTATACTGTATGGAGGAGGAGGTGACACACCCGGGGATCTATACTGTATGGAGGAGGAGGTGACACACCCGGGGATCTATACTGTATGGAGGAGGAGGTGACACACCCGGGGATCTATACTGTATGGAGGAGGTGGTGACACACCCGGGGATCTATACTGTATAGAGGAGGAGGTGACACACCCGGGGATCTATACTGTATGGAGGAGGAGGTGACACACCCGGGGATCTATACTGTATGGAGGAGGAGGTGACACACCCGGGGATCTATACTGTATGGAGGAGGAGGTGACACACCCGGGGATCTATACTGTATGGAGGAGGAGGTGACACACCCGGGGATCTATACTGTATGGAGGAGGAGGTGACACACCCGGGGATCTATACTGTATGGAGGAGGAGGTGACACACCCGGGGATCTATACTGTATGGAGGAGGAGGTGACACACCCGGGGATCTATACTGTATGGAGGAGGAGGTGACACACCCGGGGATCTATACTGTATGGAGGAGGAGGTGACACACCCGGGGATCTATACTGTATGGAGGAGGAGGTGACACACCCGGGGATCTATACTGTATGGAGGAGGAGGTGACACACCCGGGGATCTATACTGTATGGAGGAGGAGGTGACACACCCGGGGATCTATACTGTATGGAGGAGGAGGTCACACACCCGGGGATCTATACTGTATGGAGGAGGAGGTGACACACCCGGGGATCTATACTGTATGGAGGAGGAGGTGACACACCCGGGGATCTATACTGTATGGAGGAGGAGGAGGTGACACACCCGGGGATCTATACTGTATGGAGGAGGAGGAGGTGACACACCCGGGGATCTATACTGTATGGAGGAGGAGGTGACACACCCGGGGATCTATACTGTATAGAGGAGGAGGAGGTGACACACCCGGGGATCTATACTGTATGGAGGAGGAGGAGACACACCCGGGGATCTATACTGTATTGAGGAGGTGACACACCCGGGGATCTATACTGTATTGAGGAGGTGACACACCCGAGGATCTATACTGTATGGAGGAGGAGGTGACACACCCGGGGATCTATACTGTATGGAGGAGGAGGTGACACACCCGGGGATCTATACTGTATGGAGGAGGAGGTCACACACCCGGGGATCTATACTGTATGGAGGAGGAGGTGACACACCCGGGGATCTATACTGTATGGAGGAGGAGGTGACACACCCGGGGATCTATACTGTATGGAGGAGGAGGTGACACACCCGGGGATCTATACTGTATGGAGGAGGAGGAGACACACCCGGGGATCTATACTGTATGGAGGAGGAGGAGGTGACACACCCGGGGATCTATACTGTATGGAGGAGGTCACACACCCGGGGATCTATACTGTATGGAGGAGGAGGAGGTGACACACCCGGGGATCTATACTGTATGGAGGAGGAGGTGACACACCCGGGGATCTATACTGTATGGAGGAGGAGGAGACACACCCGGGGATCTATACTGTATGGAGGAGGAGGAGGTGACACACCCGGGGATCTATACTGTATGGAGGAGGTGACACACCCGGGGATCTATACTGTATGGAGGAGGAGGTGACACACCCGGGGATCTATACTGTATGGAGGAGGAGGTGACACACCCGGGGATCTATACTGTATGGAGGAGGAGGAGGTGACACACCCGGGGATCTATACTGTATGGAGGAGGAGGAGACACACCCGGGGATCTATACTGTATGGAGGAGGAGGAGACACACCCGGGGATCTATACTGTATGGAGGAGGAGGAGGTGACACACCCGGGGATCTATACTGTATGGAGGAGGTGACACACCCGGGGATCTATACTGTATGGAGGAGGAGGTGACACACCCGGGGATCTATACTGTATGGAGGAGGAGGTGACACACCCGGGGATCTATACTGTATGGAGGAGGAGGAGGTGACACACCCGGGGATCTATACTGTATGGAGGAGGAGGAGGTGACACACCCGGGGATCTATACTGTATTGAGGAGGTGACACACCCGGGGATCTATACTGTATGGAGGAGGAGGTGACACACCCGGGGATCTATACTGTATGGAGGAGGAGGTCACACACCCGAGGATCTATACTGTATGGAGGAGGAGGTGACACACCCGGGGATCTATACTGTATGGAGGAGGAGGTGACACACCCGGGGATCTATACTGTATGGAGGAGGAGGTCACACACCCGGGGATCTATACTGTATGGAGGAGGAGGTGACACACACGGGGATCTATACTGTATGGAGGAGGAGGTGACACACCCGGGGATCTATACTGTATGGAGGAGGAGGTGACACACCCGGGGATCTATACTGTATGGAGGAGGAGGTGACACACCCGGGGATCTATACTGTATGGAGGAGGAGGAGACACACCCGGGGATCTATACTGTATGGAGGAGGAGGAGGTGACACACCCGGGGATCTATACTGTATGGAGGAGGTCACACACCCGGGGATCTATACTGTATGGAGGAGGAGGAGGTGACACACCCGGGGATCTATACTGTATGGAGGAGGAGGAGACACACCCGGGGATCTATACTGTATGGAGGAGGAGGTCACACACCCGGGGATCTATACTGTATGGAGGAGGAGGTGACACACCTGGGGATCTATACTGTATGGAGGAGGAGGTGACACACCCGGGGATCTATACTGTATGGAGGAGGAGGTCACACACCCGGGGATCTATACTGTATGGAGGAGGAGGTGACACACCCGGGGATCTATACTGTATGGAGGAGGAGGAGGTGACACACCCGGGGATCTATACTGTATGGAGGAGGAGGAGACACACCCGGGGATCTATACTGTATGGAGGAGGAGGTCACACACCCGGGGATCTATACTGTATGGAGGAGGAGGTGACACACCCGGGGATCTATACTGTATGGAGGAGGAGGTGACACACCCGGGGATCTATACTGTATGGAGGAGGAGGAGGTGACACACCCGGGGATCTATACTGTATGGAGGAGGAGGAGACACACCCAGGGATCTATACTGTATGGAGGAGGAGGTGACACACCCGGGGATCTATACTGTATGGAGGAGGAGGTGACACACCCGGGGATCTATACTGTATGGAGGAGGAGGTGACACACCCGGGGATCTATACTGTATGGAGGAGGAGGTGACACACCCGGGGATCTATACTGTATGGAGGAGGAGGAGACACACCCGGGGATCTATACTGTATGGAGGAGGAGGTGACACACCCGGGGATCTATACTGTATGGAGGAGGAGGTGACACACCCGGGGATCTATACTGTATGGAGGAGGAGGAGACACACCCGGGGATCTATACTGTATGGAGGAGGAGGAGGTGACACACCCGGGGATCTATACTGTATGGAGGAGGAGGTGACACACCCGGGGATCTATACTGTATGGAGGAGGTGACACACCCGGGGATCTATACTGTATGGAGGAGGAGGAGGTGACACACCCGAGGATCTATACTGTATGGAGGAGGAGGTGACACACCCGGGGATCTATACTGTATGGAGGAGGAGGTGACACACCCGGGGATCTATACTGTATGGAGGAGGAGGTCACACACCCGGGGATCTATACTGTATGGAGGAGGAGGTGACACACCCGGGGATCTATACTGTATGGAGGAGGAGGTGACACACCCGGGGATCTATACTGTATGGAGGAGGAGGTGACACACCCGGGGATCTATACTGTATGGAGGAGGAGGTGACACACCCGGGGATCTATACTGTATGGAGGAGGAGGTCACACACCCGGGGATCTATGCTGTATGGAGGAGGAGGAGGTGACACACCCGGGATCTATACTGTATGGAGGAGGAGGTGACACACCCGGGATCTATACTGTATGGAGGAGGAGGTGACACACCCGGGGATCTATACTGTATGGAGGAGGAGGTCACACACCCGGGGATCTATACTGTATGGAGGAGGAGGTGACACACCCGGGGATCTATACTGTATGGAGGAGGAGGTGACACACCCGGGGATCTATACTGTATGGAGGAGGAGGTGACACACCCGGGGATCTATACTGTATGGAGGAGGAGGTGACACACCCGGGGATCTATACTGTATGGAGGAGGAGGTGACACACCCGGGGATCTATACTGTATGGAGGAGGTGGTGACACACCCGGGGATCTATACTGTATGGAGGAGGAGGTGACACACCCGGGGATCTATACTGTATGGAGGAGGAGGTGACACACCCGGGGATCTATACTGTATGGAGGAGGAGGTGACACACCCGGGGATCTATACTGTATGGAGGAGGAGGTGACACACCCGGGGATCTATACTGTATGGAGGAGGAGGTGACACACCCGGGGATCTATACTGTATGGAGGAGGTGACACACCCGGGGATCTATACTGTATGGAGGAGGAGGAGGTGACACACCCGAGGATCTATACTGTATGGAGGAGGAGGAGACACACCCGGGGATCTATACTGTATGGAGGAGGAGGAGGTGACACACCCGGGGATCTATACTGTATGGAGGAGGAGGTGACACACCCGGGGATCTATACTGTATGGAGGAGGTCACACACCCGGGGATCTATACTGTATGGAGGAGGAGGAGGTGACACACCCGGGGATCTATACTGTATGGAGGAGGAGGTGACACACCCGGGGATCTATACTGTATGGAGGAGGAGGTGACACACCCGGGGATCTATACTGTATGGAGGAGGAGGTGACACACCCGGGGATCTATACTGTATGGAGGAGGAGGTGACACACCCGAGGATCTATACTGTATGGAGGAGGTGACACACCCGAGGATCTATACTGTATGGAGGAGGTGGTGACACACCCGGGGATCTATACTGTATGGAGGAGGAGGAGACACACCCGGGGATCTATACTGTATGGAGGAGGAGGTGACACACCCGGGGATCTATACTGTATGGAGGAGGAGGTGACACACCCGGGGATCTATACTGTATGGAGGAGGAGGTGACACACCCGGGGATCTATACTGTATGGAGGAGGAGGTGACACACCCGGGGATCTATACTGTATGGAGGAGGAAGAGACACACCCGGGGATCTATACTGTATGGAGGAGGAGGAGGTGACACACCCGGGGATCTATACTGTATGGAGGAGGTCACACACCCGGGGATCTATACTGTATGGAGGAGGAGGTGACACACCCGGGGATCTATACTGTATGGAGGAGGAGGTGACACACCCGGGGATCTATACTGTATGGAGGAGGAGGTGGTGACACACCCGGGGATCTATACTGTATGGAGGAGGAGGTGACACACCCGGGGATCTATACTGTATGGAGGAGGAGGTGGTGACACACCCGGGGATCTATACTGTATGGAGGAGGAGGTGACACACCCGGGGATCTATACTGTATGGAGGAGGAGGTGGTGACACACCCGGGGATCTATACTGTATGGAGGAGGAGGTGACACACCCGGGGATCTATACTGTATGGAGGAGGAGGTGACACACCCGGGGATCTATACTGTATGGAGGAGGAGGTGACACACCCGGGGATCTATACTGTATGGAGGAGGAGGTGACACACCCGGGGATCTATACTGTATGGAGGAGGAGGAGACACACCCGGGGATCTATACTGTATGGAGGAGGAGGAGGTGACACACCCGGGGATCTATACTGTATGGAGGAGGTGACACACCCGGGGATCTATACTGTATGGAGGAGGAGGTCACACACCCGGGGATCTATACTGTATGGAGGAGGAGGTGACACACCCGGGGATCTATACTGTATGGAGGAGGAGGTGACACACCCGGGGATCTATACTGTATGGAGGAGGAGGTCACACACCCGGGGATCTATACTGTATGGAGGAGGTGACACACCCGGGGATCTATACTGTATGGAGGAGGAGGAGGTGACACACCCGGGGATCTATACTGTATGGAGGAGGAGGAGGTGACACACCCGGGGATCTATACTGTATTGAGGAGGTGACACACCCGAGGATCTATACTGTATGGAGGAGGAGGTGACACACCCGGGGATCTATACTGTATGGAGGAGGAGGTGACACACCCGGGGATCTATACTGTATGGAGGAGGAGGTCACACACCCGGGGATCTATACTGTATGGAGGAGGAGGTGACACACCCGGGGATCTATACTGTATGGAGGAGGAGGTGACACACCCGGGGATCTATACTGTATGGAGGAGGAGGTGACACACCCGGGGATCTATACTGTATGGAGGAGGAGGAGACACACCCGGGGATCTATACTGTATGGAGGAGGAGGAGGTGACACACCCGGGGATCTATACTGTATGGAGGAGGAGGAGACACACCCGGGGATCTATACTGTATGGAGGAGGAGGTGACACACCCGGGGATCTATACTGTATGGAGGAGGTCACACACCCGGGGATCTATACTGTATGGAGGAGGAGGAGGTGACACACCCGGGGATCTATACTGTATGGAGGAGGAGGTGACACACCCGGGGATCTATACTGTATGGAGGAGGAGGAGACACACCCGGGGATCTATACTGTATGGAGGAGGAGGAGGTGACACACCCGGGGATCTATACTGTATGGAGGAGGAGGTGACACACCCGGGGATCTATACTGTATGGAGGAGGAGGAGACACACCCGGGGATCTATACTGTATGGAGGAGGAGGTGACACACCCGGGCATCTATACTGTATGGAGGAGGAGGAGGTGACACACCCGGGGATCTATACTGTATGGAGGAGGAGGTGACACACCCGGGGATCTATACTGTATGGAGGAGGAGGAGGAGACACACCCGGGGATCTATACTGTATGGAGGAGGAGGAGACACACCCGGGGATCTATACTGTATGGAGGAGGAGGTGACACACCCGGGGATCTATACTGTATGGAGGAGGAGGAGGTGACACACCCGGGGATCTATACTGTATGGAGGAGGAGGTGACACACCCGGGGATCTATACTGTATGGAGGAGGAGGAGGTGACACACCCGGGGATCTATACTGTATGGAGGAGGAGGTGACACACCCGGGGATCTATACTGTATGGAGGAGGAGGAGGTGACACACACGGGGATCTATACTGTATGGAGGAGGAGGTGACACACCCGGGGATCTATACTGTATGGAGGAGGAGGTGACACACCCGGGGATCTATACTGTATGGAGGAGGAGGAGGTGACACACCCGGGGATCTATACTGTATGGAGGAGGAGGTGACACACCCGGGGATCTATACTGTATGGAGGAGGAGATCACACACCCGGGGATCTATACTGTATGGAGGAGGAGGTCACACACCCGGGGATCTATACTGTATGGAGGAGGAGGTCACACACCCGGGGATCTATACTGTATGGAGGAGGAGGTGACACACCCGGGGATCTATACTGTATGGAGGAGGAGGAGGTGACACACCCGGGGATCTATACTGTATGGAGGAGGAGGAGGTGACACACCCGGGGATCTATACTGTATGGAGGAGGTCACACACCCGGGGATCTATACTGTATGGAGGAGGAGGAGGTGACACACCCGGGGATCTATACTGTATGGAGGAGGAGGTGACACACCCGGGGATCTATACTGTATGGAGGAGGAGGAGACACACCCGGGGATCTATACTGTATGGAGGAGGAGGAGACACACCCGGGGATCTATACTGTATGGAGGAGGAGGAGACACACCCGGGGATCTATACTGTATGGAGGAGGAGGAGGTGACACACCCGGGGATCTATACTGTATGGAGGAGGTGACACACCCGGGGATCTATACTGTATGGAGGAGGAGGAGGTGACACACCCGGGGATCTATACTGTATGGAGGAGGAGGAGGTGACACACCCGGGGATCTATACTGTATTGAGGAGGTGACACACCCGAGGATCTATACTGTATGGAGGAGGAGGTGACACACCCGGGGATCTATACTGTATGGAGGAGGAGGTGACACACCCGGGGATCTATACTGTATGGAGGAGGTCACACACCCGGGGATCTATACTGTATGGAGGAGGAGGTGACACACCCGGGGATCTATACTGTATGGAGGAGGAGGAGACACACCCGGGGATCTATACTGTATGGAGGAGGAGGTGACACACCCGGGGATCTATACTGTATGGAGGAGGAGGTCACACACCCGGGGATCTATACTGTATGGAGGAGGAGGTGACACACCCGGGGATCTATACTGTATGGAGGAGGAGGTCACACACCCGGGGATCTATACTGTATGGAGGAGGAGGTGACACACCCGGGGATCTATACTGTATGGAGGAGGAGGTGACACACCCGGGGATCTATACTGTATGGAGGAGGAGGTGACACACCCGGGGATCTATACTGTATGGAGGAGGAGGAGACACACCCGGGGGTCTATACTGTATGGAGGAGGAGGAGGTGACACACCCGGGGATCTATACTGTATGGAGGAGGAGGAGACACACCCGGGGATCTATACTGTATGGAGGAGGAGGTGACACACCCGGGGATCTATACTGTATGGAGGAGGAGGAGGTGACACACCCGGGGATCTATACTGTATGGAGGAGGTCACACACCCGGGGATCTATACTGTATGGAGGAGGAGGAGGTGACACACCCGGGGATCTATACTGTATGGAGGAGGAGGTGACACACCCGGGGATCTATACTGTATGGAGGAGGAGGAGACACACCCGGGGATCTATACTGTATGGAGGAGGAGGTGACACACCCGGGGATCTATACTGTATGGAGGAGGAGGTGACACACCCGGGGATCTATACTGTATGGAGGAGGAGGAGACACACCCGGGGATCTATACTGTATGGAGGAGGAGGTGACACACCCGGGGATATATACTGTATGGAGGAGGAGGAGGAGACACACCCGGGGATCTATACTGTATGGAGGAGGAGGTGACACACCCGGGGATCTATACTGTATGGAGGAGGAGGTCACACACCCGGGGATCTATACTGTATGGAGGAGGAGGTGACACACCCGGGGATCTATACTGTATGGAGGAGGAGGTGACACACCCGGGGATCTATACTGTATGGAGGAGGAGGTGACACACCCGGGGATCTATACTGTATGGAGGAGGAGGTGACACACCCGGGGATCTATACTGTATGGAGGAGGAGGTGACACACCCGGGGATCTATACTGTATGGAGGAGGAGGAGACACACCCGGGGATCTATACTGTATGGAGGAGGAGGAGGTGACACACCCGGGGATCTATACTGTATGGAGGAGGTCACACACCCGGGGATCTATACTGTATGGAGGAGGAGGAGGTGACACACCCGGGGATCTATACTGTATGGAGGAGGAGGTGACACACCCGGGGATCTATACTGTATGGAGGAGGAGGAGACACACCCGGGGATCTATACTGTATGGAGGAGGAGGAGGTGACACACCCGGGGATCTATACTGTATGGAGGAGGAGGTGACACACCCGGGGATCTATACTGTATGGAGGAGGAGGAGACACACCCGGGGATCTATACTGTATGGAGGAGGAGGTGACACACCCGGGGATATATACTGTATGGAGGAGGAGGAGGAGACACACCCGGGGATCTATACTGTATGGAGGAGGAGGAGACACACCCGGGGATCTATACTGTATGGAGGAGGAGGTGACACACCCAGGGATCTATACTGTATGGAGGAGGAGGAGGTGACACACCCGGGGATCTATACTGTATGGAGGAGGAGGTGACACACCCGGGGATCTATACTGTATGGAGGAGGAGGAGGTGACACACCCGGGGATCTATACTGTATGGAGGAGGAGGTGACACACCCGGGGATCTATACTGTATGGAGGAGGAGGAGGTGACACACACGGGGATCTATACTGTATGGAGGAGGAGGTGACACACCCGGGGATCTATACTGTATGGAGGAGGAGGTGACACACCCGGGGATCTATACTGTATGGAGGAGGAGGAGGTGACACACCCGGGGATCTATACTGTATGGAGGAGGAGGAGACACACCCGGGGATCTATACTGCATGGAGGAGGAGGTGACACACCCGGGGATCTATACTGTATGGAGGAGGAGGTGACACACCCGGGGATCTATACTGTATGGAGGAGGAGGTGACACACCCGGGGATCTATACTGTATGGAGGAGGAGGTGACACACCCGGGGATCTATACTGTATGGAGGAGGAGGTGACACACCCGGGGATCTATACTGTATGGAGGAGGAGGTGACACACCCGGGGATCTATACTGTATGGAGGAGGAGGAGGTGACACACCCGGGGATCTATACTGTATGGAGGAGGAGATCACACACCCGGGGATCTATACTGTATGGAGGAGGAGGTCACACACCCGGGGATCTATACTGTATGGAGGAGGAGGTGACACACCCGGGGATCTATACTGTATGGAGGAGGAGGAGGTGACACACCCGGGGATCTATACTGTATGGAGGAGGAGGAGGTGACACACCCGGGGATCTATACTGTATGGAGGAGGAGGTGACACACCCGGGGATCTATACTGTATGGAGGAGGAGGTGACACTCCCGGGGATCTATACTGTATGGAGGAGGAGGTCACACACCCGGGGATCTATACTGTATGGAGGAGGAGGTGACACACCCGAGGATCTATACTGTATGGAGGAGGAGGTGACACACCCGGGGATCTATACTGTATGGAGGAGGAGGAGACACACCCGGGGATCTATACTGTATGGAGGAGGAGGTGACACACCCGGGGATCTATACTGTATGGAGGAGGAGGTCACACACCCGGGGATCTATGCTGTATGGAGGAGGAGGTCACACACCCGGGGATCTATACTGTATGGAGGAGGAGGTGACACACCCGGGGATCTATACTGTATGGAGGAGGAGGTCACACACCCGGGGATCTATACTGTATGGAGGAGGAGGTCACACACCCGGGGATCTATACTGTATGGAGGAGGAGGTCACACACCCGGGGATCTATACTGTATGGAGGAGGAGGTGACACACCCGGGGATCTATACTGTATGGAGGAGGAGGTGACACTCCCGGGGATCTATACTGTATGGAGGAGGAGGTGACACACCCGGGGATCTATACTGTATGGAGGAGGAGGTCACACACCCGGGGATCTATACTGTATGGAGGAGGAGGTCACACACCCGGGGATCTATACTGTATGGAGGAGGAGGTGACACACCCGGGGATCTATACTGTATGGAGGAGGAGGTCACACACCCGGGGATCTATACTGTATGGAGGAGGAGGTCACACACCCGGGGATCTATACTGTATGGCGGAGGTGACACACCCGGGGATCTATACTGTATGGAGGAGGAGGTGACACACCCGGGGATCTATACTGTATGGAGGAGGAGGAGGTGACACACCCGGGGATCTATACTGTATGGAGGAGGAGGTGACACACCCGGGGATCTATACTGTATGGAGGAGGTCACACACCCGGGGATCTATACTGTATGGAGGAGGTCACACACCCGGGGGTCTATACTGTATGGAGGAGGTGACACACCCGGGGATCTATACTGTATGGAGGAGGAGGTCACACTCCCGGGGATCTATACTGTATGGAGGAGGAGGTGACACACCCGGGGATCTATACTGTATGGAGGAGGAGGAGGTGACACACCCGGGGATCTATACTGTATGGAGGAGGAGGTGACACACCCGGGGATCTATACTGTATGGAGGAGGTCACACACCCGGGGATCTATACTGTATGGAGGAGGTCACACACCCGGGGGTCTATACTGTATGGAGGAGGTGACACACCCGGGGATCTATACTGTATGGAGGAGGAGGAGGTCACACACCCGGGGATCTATACTGTATGGAGGAGGAGGAGGTCACACACCCGGGGATCTATACTGTATGGAGGAGGAGGTGACACACCCGGGGATCTATACTGTATGGAGGAGGAGGTGACACACCCGGGGATCTATACTGTATGGAGGAGGAGGTGACACACCCGGGGATCTATACTGTATGGAGGAGGAGGTCACACACCCAGGGATCTATACTGTATGGAGGAGGAGGTGACACACCCGGGGATCTATACTGTATGGAGGAGGAGGTGACACACCCGGGGATCTATACTGTATTGAGGAGGTGACACACCCGGGGATCTATACTGTATGGAGGAGGAGGTGACACACCCGGGGATCTATACTGTATGGAGGAGGAGGTGACACACCCGGGGGTCTATACTGTATGGTGGAGGAGGAGGTGACACACCCGGGGATCTATACTGTATGGAGGAGGAGGAGTTTATACGCACGATCCTTATGATTGGCAGCTGTGGGAGGCGCGTTCTGTCACTTGGATGTAGGGGGCGGGGCATAACCCGGAAATTTAAGTCCCGTGCACCAAGAAGAGAAACAGCGACCGAACCAGAACCCGAAACACAACAAGAACCGGAACCACCAGCACCGGAACCATGTCCTGCCGGAACCCGGGAACACCGCTGGGTGAGTGCGGGGGAGAGCCAGGGCCCGGGCGGGAGAGTGCTGGTGTCACCTCCACATATATATATATACTGGGGGGAGGAGGAGGATACATATATACATGTGGTGTAGAGGTAGTGATGTGTATACTGGGGGGAGGAGGAGGATACATATATACATGTGGTGTAGAGGTAGTGATGTGTATACTGGGGGGGGGAGGAGGATACATATATACATGTGGTGTAGAGGTAGTGATGTGTATACTGGGGGGAGGAGGAGGATACATATATACATGTGGTGTAGAGGTAGTGATGTGTATACTGGGGGAGGAGGAGGAGGATACATATATACATGTGGTGTAGAGGTAGTGATGTGTATACTGGGGGAGGAGGAGGATACATATATACATGTGGTGTAGAGGTAGTGATGTGTATACTGGGGGGAGGAGGAGGATACATATATACATGTGGTGTAGAGGTAGTGATGTGTATACTGGGGGGGGGGGGGAGGATACATATATACATGTGGTGTAGAGGTAGTGATGTGTTATACTGGGGGGAGGAGGAGGATACATATATACATGTGGTGTAGAGGTAGTGATGTGTATACTGGGGGAGGAGGAGGAGGATACATATATACATGTGGTGTAGAGGTAGTGATGTGTATACTGGGGGAGGAGGAGGATACATATATACATGTGGTGTAGAGGTAGTGATGTGTTATACTGGGGGAGGAGGATACATATATACATGTGGTGTAGAGGTAGTGATGTGTTATACTGGGGGAGGAGGAGGATACATATATACATGTGGTGTAGAGGTAGTGATGTGTATACTGGGGGAGGAGGAGGATACATATATACATGTGGTGTAGAGGTAGTGATGTGTATACTGGGGGGAGGAGGAGGATACATATATACATGTGGTGTAGAGGTAGTGATGTGTATACTGGGGGGAGGAGGAGGATACATATATACATGTGGTGTAGAGGTAGTGATGTGTATACTGGGGGGGAGGAGGAGGATACATATATACATGTGGTGTAGAGGTAGTGATGTGTATACTGGGGGGAGGAGGAGGAGGATACATATATACATGTGGTGTAGAGGTAGTGATGTGTATACTGGGGGGAGGAGGAGGATACATATATACATGTGGTGTAGAGGTAGTGATGTGTTATACTGGGGGGAGGATACATATATACATGTGGTGTAGAGGTAGTGATGTGTATACTGGGGGGAGGAGGATACATATATACATGTGGTGTAGAGGTAGTGATGTGTATACTGGGGGGGAGGAGGAGGATACATATATACATGTGGTGTAGAGGTAGTGATGTGTTATACTGGGGGGAGGAGGATACATATATACATGTGGTGTAGAGGTAGTGATGTGTATACTGGGGGGAGGAGGAGGATACATATATACATGTGGTGTAGAGGTAGTGATGTGTATACTGGGAGGAGGAGGAGGATACATATATACATGTGGTGTAGAGGTAGTGATGTGTATACTGGGGGGGGGAGGAGGATACATATATACATGTGGTGTAGAGGTAGTGATGTGTATACTGGGGGGGAGGAGGAGGATACATATATACATGTGGTGTAGAGGTAGTGATGTGTATACTGGGGGGGAGGAGGAGGATACATATATACATGTGGTGTAGAGGTAGTGATGTGTATACTGGGAGGAGGAGGATACATATATACATGTGGTGTAGAGGTAGTGATGTGTATACTGGGGGGGAGGAGGAGGATACATATATACATGTGGTGTAGAGGTAGTGATGTGTTATACTGGGGGGGGAGGAGGATACATATATACATGTGGTGTAGAGGTAGTGATGTGTATACTGGGAGGAGGAGGATACATATATACATGTGGTGTAGAGGTAGTGATGTGTATACTGGGGGGAGGAGGATACATATATACATGTGGTGTAGAGGTAGTGATGTGTATACTGGGGGAGGAGGAGGAGGAGGATACATATATACATGTGGTGTAGAGGTAGTGATGTGTATACTGGGGGGGAGGAGGAGGAGGATACATATATACATGTGGTGTAGAGGTAGTGATGTGTTATACTGGGGGGGAGGAGGAGGATACATATATACATGTGGTGTAGAGGTAGTGATGTGTATACTGGGGGGAGGAGGATACATATATACATGTGGTGTAGAGGTAGTGATGTGTTATACTGGGGGGAGGAGGAGGATACATATATACATGTGGTGTAGAGGTAGTGATGTGTATACTGGGGGGGGAGGAGGATACATATATACATGTGGTGTAGAGGTAGTGATGTGTATACTGGGGGGAGGAGGAGGATACATATATACATGTGGTGTAGAGGTAGTGATGTGTATACTGGGGGGAGGAGGAGGATACATATATACATGTGGTGTAGAGGTAGTGATGTGTTATACTGGGGGGGAGGAGGATACATATATACATGTGGTGTAGAGGTAGTGATGTGTATACTGGGGGGAGGAGGAGGATACATATATACATGTGGTGTAGAGGTAGTGATGTGTATACTGGGGGGAGGAGGAGGAGGATACATATATACATGTGGTGTAGAGGTAGTGATGTGTATACTGGGGGAGGAGGAGGATACATATATACATGTGGTGTAGAGGTAGTGATGTGTATACTGGGGGAGGAGGAGGAGGATACATATATACATGTGGTGTAGAGGTAGTGATGTGTATACTGGGGGGAGGAGGAGGAGGATACATATATACATGTGGTGTAGAGGTAGTGATGTGTATACTGGGGGGGAGGAGGAGGATACATATATACATGTGGTGTAGAGGTAGTGATGTGTTATACTGGGGGGAGGAGGAGGATACATATATACATGTGGTGTAGAGGTAGTGATGTGTATACTGGGGGGAGGAGGATACATATATACATGTGGTGTAGAGGTAGTGATGTGTATACTGGGGGGAGGAGGAGGATACATATATACATGTGGTGTAGAGGTAGTGATGTGTTATACTGGGGGGGAGGAGGATACATATATACATGTGGTGTAGAGGTAGTGATGTGTATACTGGGGGGAGGAGGAGGATACATATATACATGTGGTGTAGAGGTAGTGATGTGTATACTGGGGGGAGGAGGATACATATATACATGTGGTGTAGAGGTAGTGATGTGTATACTGGGGGGAGGAGGAGGATACATATATACATGTGGTGTAGAGGTAGTGATGTGTATACTGGGGGAGGAGGAGGAGGATACATATATACATGTGGTGTAGAGGTAGTGATGTGTATACTGGGGGAGGAGGAGGAGGATACATATATACATGTGGTGTAGAGGTAGTGATGTGTATACTGGGGGAGGAGGAGGAGGATACATATATACATGTGGTGTAGAGGTAGTGATGTGTATACTGGGGGGAGGAGGAGGATACATATATACATGTGGTGTAGAGGTAGTGATGTGTATACTGGGAGGAGGAGGATACATATATACATGTGGTGTAGAGGTAGTGATGTGTATACTGGGGGGGAGGAGGAGGATACATATATACATGTGGTGTAGAGGTAGTGATGTGTATACTGGGGGGAGGAGGATACATATATACATGTGGTGTAGAGGTAGTGATGTGTATACTGGGGGGAGGAGGAGGATACATATATACATGTGGTGTAGAGGTAGTGATGTGTATACTGGGGGGAGGAGGAGGATACATATATACATGTGGTGTAGAGGTAGTGATGTGTATACTGGGGGGGAGGAGGAGGAGATACATATATACATGTGGTGTAGAGGTAGTGATGTGTTATACTGGGGGAGGAGGAGGAGGATACATATATACATGTGGTGTAGAGGTAGTGATGTGTATACTGGGGGGAGGAGGATACATATATACATGTGGTGTAGAGGTAGTGATGTGTATACTGGGGGGGAGGAGGAGGATACATATATACATGTGGTGTAGAGGTAGTGATGTGTATACTGGGGGGGAGGAGGAGGATACATATATACATGTGGTGTAGAGGTAGTGATGTGTTATACTGGGGGGAGGAGGAGGATACATATATACATGTGGTGTAGAGGTAGTGATGTGTATACTGGGGGGAGGAGGATACATATATACATGTGGTGTAGAGGTAGTGATGTGTATACTGGGGGGAGGAGGAGGATACATATATACATGTGGTGTAGAGGTAGTGATGTGTTATACTGGGGGGGGGAGGAGGATACATATATACATGTGGTGTAGAGGTAGTGATGTGTATACTGGGGGGAGGAGGATACATATATACATGTGGTGTAGAGGTAGTGATGTGTATACTGGGGGGAGGAGGATACATATATACATGTGGTGTAGAGGTAGTGATGTGTATACTGGGGGGAGGAGGAGGATACATATATACATGTGGTGTAGAGGTAGTGATGTGTATACTGGGGGGAGGAGGATACATATATACATGTGGTGTAGAGGTAGTGATGTGTATACTGGGGGAGGAGGAGGATACATATATACATGTGGTGTAGAGGTAGTGATGTGTATACTGGGGGGAGGAGGAGGATACATATATACATGTGGTGTAGAGGTAGTGATGTGTATACTGGGGGGAGGAGGAGGATACATATATACATGTGGTGTAGAGGTAGTGATGTGTATACTGGGGGAGGAGGAGGATACATATATACATGTGGTGTAGAGGTAGTGATGTGTATACTGGGGGGAGGAGGATACATATATACATGTGGTGTAGAGGTAGTGATGTGTATACTGGGGGAGGAGGAGGATACATATATACATGTGGTGTAGAGGTAGTGATGTGTATACTGGGGGGAGGAGGAGGATACATATATACATGTGGTGTAGAGGTAGTGATGTGTATACTGGGGGAGGAGGAGGATACATATATACATGTGGTGTAGAGGTAGTGATGTGTATACTGGGGGAGGAGGAGGATACATATATACATGTGGTGTAGAGGTAGTGATGTGTATACTGGGGGAGGAGGAGGATACATATATACATGTGGTGTAGAGGTAGTGATGTGTATACTGGGGGAGGAGGAGGATAAATATACATGTGGTGTAGAGGTAGTGATGTGTATACTATACATATATACATGTGGTGTAGAGGTAGTAATGTGTATACTGGGGGAGGAGGAGGATACATATATACATGTATACATATATACATGTAGTGTAAGAGGTAGTGATGTGTATACTGGGGGGAGGAGGAGGAGGATACATATATGTGGTGTAGAGGTAGTGATGTGTATACTGGGAGGGAGGAGGATACATATATACATGTGGTGTAGAGGTAGTGATGTGTATACTGGGGGAGGAGGAGGAGGATACATATATACATGTGGTGTAGAGGTAGTGATGTGTATACTGGGGGAGGGAGGAGGATACATATATACATGTGGTGTAGAGGTAGTGATGTGTATACTGGGGAGGAGGAGGATACATATATACATGTGGTGTAGAGGTAGTGATGTGTATACTGGGGGAGGAGGAGGATACATATATACATGTGGTGTAGAGGTAGTGATGTGTATACTGGGGGAGGAGGAGGAGGATACATATATACATGTGGTGTAGAGGTAGTGATGTGTATACTGGGGGAGGAGGAGGAGGATACATATATACATGTGGTGTAGAGGTAGTGATGTGTATACTGGGGGGAGGAGGAGGATACATATATACATGTGGTGTAGAGGTAGTGATGTGTTATACTGGGGGGGGGAGGAGGATACATATATACATGTGGTGTAGAGGTAGTGATGTGTATACTGGGGGGGAGGAGGAGGATACATATATACATGTGGTGTAGAGGTAGTGATGTGTATACTGGGGGAGGAGGAGGAGGATACATATATACATGTGGTGTAGAGGTAGTGATGTGTATACTGGGGGGAGGAGGAGGATACATATATACATGTGGTGTAGAGGTAGTGATGTGTATACTGGGGGGGAGGAGGATACATATATACATGTGGTGTAGAGGTAGTGATGTGTATACTGGGGGGAGGAGGATACATATATACATGTGGTGTAGAGGTAGTGATGTGTATACTGGGAGGAGGAGGATACATATATACATGTGGTGTAGAGGTAGTGATGTGTATACTGGGGGGAGGAGGAGGATACATATATACATGTGGTGTAGAGGTAGTGATGTGTATACTGGGGGGAGGAGGAGGAGGATACATATATACATGTGGTGTAGAGGTAGTGATGTGTATACTGGGGGGGAGGAGGAGGATACATATATACATGTGGTGTAGAGGTAGTGATGTGTATACTGGGGGGGAGGAGGATACATATATACATGTGGTGTAGAGGTAGTGATGTGTATACTGGGGGGAGGAGGAGGATACATATATACATGTGGTGTAGAGGTAGTGATGTGTATACTGGGGGGGAGGAGGGAGAGGATACATATATACATGTGGTGTAGAGGTAGTGATGTGTATACTGGGGGAGGAGGAGGATACATATATACATGTGGTGTAGAGGTAGTGATGTGTATACTGGGGGGAGGAGGAGGATACATATATACATGTGGTGTAGAGGTAGTGATGTGTATACTGGGGGGAGGAGGAGGAGGATACATATATACATGTGGTGTAGAGGTAGTGATGTGTATACTGGGGGGAGGAGGAGGATACATATATACATGTGGTGTAGAGGTAGTGATGTGTATACTGGGGGGGAGGAGGATACATATATACATGTGGTGTAGAGGTAGTGATGTGTATACTGGGGGGAGGAGGAGGATACATATATACATGTGGTGTAGAGGTAGTGATGTGTATACTGGGGGGAGGAGGAGGATACATATATACATGTGGTGTAGAGGTAGTGATGTGTATACTGGGGGGAGGAGGATACATATATACATGTGGTGTAGAGGTAGTGATGTGTATACTGGGGGGAGGAGGATACATATATACATGTGGTGTAGAGGTAGTGATGTGTATACTGGGGGGAGGAGGAGGATACATATATACATGTGGTGTAGAGGTAGTGATGTGTATACTGGGGGGAGGAGGAGGGATACATATATACATGTGGTGTAGAGGTAGTGATGTGTATACTGGGGGGAGGAGGAGGAGGATACATATATACATGTGGTGTAGAGGTAGTGATGTGTATACTGGGGGGAGAGGAGGAGGATACATATATACATGTGGTGTAGAGGTAGTGATGTGTATACTGGGGGGAGGAGGAGGAGGATACATATATACATGTGGTGTAGAGGTAGTGATGTGTATACTGGGGGGAGGAGGATACATATATACATGTGGTGTAGAGGTAGTGATGTGTTAAATATCACACGGGGGAGGAGGATACATATATACATGTGGTGTAAGAGGTAGTGATGTGTTAGGAGGAGGATACATATATACATGTGGTGTAGAGGTAGTGATGTGTATACTGGGGGGAGGAGGAGGATACATATATACATGTGGTGTAGAGGTAGTGATGTGTATACTGGGGGAGGAGGAGGATACATATATACATGTGGTGTAGAGGTAGTGATGTGTATACTGGGGGAGGAGGAGGATACATATATACATGTGGTGTAGAGGTAGTGATGTGTATACTGGGGGGAGGAGGAGGATACATATATACATGTGGTGTAGAGGTAGTGATGTGTATACTGGGGAGGAGGAGGATACATATATACATGTGGTGTAGAGGTAGTGATGTGTATACTGGGGGAGGAGGAGGAGGATACATATATACATGTGGTGTAGAGGTAGTGATGTGTATACTGGGGGAGGAGGAGGATACATATATACATGTGGTGTAGAGGTAGTGATGTGTATACTGGGGGAGGAGGATACATATATACATGTGGTGTAGAGGTAGTGATGTGTATACTGGGGGAGGAGGAGGATACATATATACATGTGGTGTAGAGGTAGTGATGTGTATACTGGGGGGAGGAGGAGGATACATATATACATGTGGTGTAGAGGTAGTGATGTGTATACTGGGGGGAGGAGGAGGATACATATATACATGTGGTGTAGAGGTAGTGATGTGTATACTGGGGGAGGAGGAGGATACATATATACATGTGGTGTAGAGGTAGTGATGTGTATACTGGGGGAGGAGGAGGATACATATATACATGTGGTGTAGAGGTAGTGATGTGTATACTGGGGGGAGGAGGAGGATACATATATACATGTGGTGTAGAGGTAGTGATGTGTATACTGGGGAGGAGGAGGAGGATACATATATACATGTGGTGTAGAGGTAGTGATGTGTATACTGGGGGAGGAGGAGGATACATATATACATGTGGTGTAGAGGTAGTGATGTGTATACTGGGGGAGGAGGAGGATACATATATACATGTGGTGTAGAGGTAGTGATGTGTATACTGGGGAGGAGGAGGATACATATATACATGTGGTGTAGAGGTAGTGATGTGTATACTGGGGGGAGGAGGAGGATACATATATACATGTGGTGTAGAGGTAGTGATGTGTATACTGGGGGGAGGAGGAGGATACATATATACATGTGGTGTAGAGGTAGTGATGTGTATACTGGGGGGAGGAGGAGGATACATATATACATGTGGTGTAGAGGTAGTGATGTGTATACTGGGGGGAGGAGGAGGATACATATATACATGTGGTGTAGAGGTAGTGATGTGTTATACTGGGGGAGGAGGAGGATACATATATACATGTGGTGTAGAGGTAGTGATGTGTATACTGGGGGAGGAGGAGGATACATATATACATGTGGTGTAGAGGTAGTGATGTGTATACTGGGGGGAGGAGGAGGATACATATATACATGTGGTGTAGAGGTAGTGATGTGTATACTGGGGGGAGGAGGAGGAA
>NW_027285800.1:0-23807 GCF_040894005.1 Engystomops pustulosus | reverse complement strand
AAGACCGGGAGCCGTGGAGCATGGAGTAGCGGTTGCAGCCGCCGACAATCTGCAGACACCGAGCACCAGGGAGCCGCGGCTGCATACTTCTTCTATAGTATGCAGCCGCAGAACACCCCTTCCCTTCTGCTGGAGCACACCAACGGCCCTGGTAAGACAAAAATTACATTGAGTAATTACATTGACTCGTGTATTACATTGACTCATTTCCACTGTATCTAATCGTTCCCCATGTTTATGTACATTTGCTCTTAGAGAAACCATTTCTTCTTTAAATTGACTGATTTCATTAGTCAAAGCCATTATAGATCCCTTACACAGCATGATAGCTTCAAAAATCTCAGTAAAAGTGGGGGCTCTTCCTCCCTCAGCCCTTTACCGGGTGCTGGTGTATTTCTATAGTATCTACCGGCCCTCTCACCTCAACCTCATAAGAAATTCCTTGGTCTATGGGGTTTTCAAGTGCTAAGGTTTGGCTACTTACAGGGGAAATAGATGGTAGCCTGCATGTTTTCCTCAATCGGCCGGGTCACCTCCTTATGTGGGGAGACCGGGTCCTGCTGAGGCCCACTCAAGCCTACTCGTTTCTCTAAAAGCTTGGGTGACACTGCATATTTATCTAGATTTTTTACAGCATTTTCTCTCATTTTCTGAACCACTTTTTTAGGTGTTTTACTTGGGGAGGATACGGGGGTGTCCCCCTTTTCTTTGTCCCGGGTCTAATCATCTTAACTCGTTATTAGCCAGAAAAGAAGAAAAAAGAAAAAAAAAAAAACGGGGAAAGAAAGTATAAATCGACCAAGCAAAAAAAAAGCATACGACCTGATGGAGAAGATCCTCATCTGGAACCAGGAGCGTCAATCCAAGCGAGTCCAACAGAGAACGAGTAGGTGAGAAGAAGCAGAAGAAGCTAATAGCCCCCCGCTGGGGATGGGAGGAGCATGTGAGCGGACATGATGTGACACCTTTCCCTTGGTACGGAGCGTGCCTCACAAACCAGCGCTTTACTGTCGGCTGTGGAGTGGAGGCAAAGCGATCTCCCCGGACATCGGGATTCTGTCTCCCTTTTGGACCTCGTGGCGGACTGCTGACGCTTTTGTAGAAGGGGGGAAGTGACACACAGGAACAGTTGGTGCTTTGCTGAGGCTGACTTATGACGGGGATCTTGTGGGAGTCTGTTAAACACCATTCTTTATTAATCCAACTAAAAGTCACACTTTTTCATTGGAATCAAAGACCTACGTCTAGTGGTAGCATGGACCTGGATGTAAGACCTGCTTCATGAAGTGCTTTTATGTTCTCTACATCCAACCAATTGTGTCATTGTCCTCTTTTGTCCCAAGTTAAATCATTTTAAGTAGGTTTATCCATGCTTCATATATATAAACTTCTAGGAAAATTCCCAAGTTTTTAGCAACTTCTGTAGCATCAACGTCAATGTAGTTATGACTTATGCAAACTGAAAAATTAATATTAAAGAGCATTAATAGAGATGGCTGTACCCCTTGTTTGTGCCTAACCTTTTTACCTTTGTAGGGAGTTGTTTTAATTTTAGGTGCTTGCAAGTGCCATTTGTGTGTCAGAGAAGCTTGGCAATGGAGATTGAAAATGGCTTTCCCAAAGTAAAAGACTCAAGTTGGAAGCCACCAGAAGAAAATGTGAGGCTAACTTGCATAAAATGGAACACTGCGCGTGTCATAGTTAAGCTCCTTGGAAACTTTGACTATGACATCATAAGGGCCAGGTTCTGCTGTGACAGTCTTACTGCTCAATCAAGCTTTGGAGCTCTTCAAGGAAGCATCAGAAGATGGTTTGTGCTACACTTGTCATCTGAGGGTTCAAGGACACCCTAGGAGAAGTAAAACATCATGTCAAAAATGATAGTCAGAGGCATATTTATAGAAGAACATAATACTAAAAGCACAAAAGTCACATTAAGTTTAATGCAATGTACTAAATGACCAAAAAAGTGAGGTTAGTGGCCTCTTCCCCGTAAATTATCCCCTTTCTTACCACACATATTTATGTTTTTGATGCATATTACACAGAGGACAAGTCACAATCTAGACATCCTCTCCCCGTGCCCACCTTTCTCAATGCAAAGAAGCATCAGCCCAAGATACTTGTTTACACTGCTAAATACCATTCTGTAATAATCCAACCAAAAGTTTTTCTCTTTCATTGGAATCAAAGAAGCATGGACCTGGATGTAAGACCTGCTTCATGAAGTGCATTTATGTTCTCTACATTCAACCAATTGTGTCATTGTCCTCTTTTGCCCTAAGTTAAATCCTTTTAAGTAGGTTTATCCATTCTTCATTTATATAAACTTGTAGGAAAATTCCCAAGAATTTAGCAACATCTGAAGCATCAACTTGAATATAGCTATGACTCATGCAAACTGAAAAATTAATATTAAAAAGCATTAATAGATATGGCTGTACCCCTTGTTTGTGCATTACCTTTTTACCTTTGTAGAAAGTTGTCTTCATTTTAGGTGCTTGCAGGTGCCATTTGTGTGTCAGAGAAGCTTGGCAATGGAGATTGAAAATGGCTTCCCCAGAGGAAAAGACTCAAGTTGGAAGCCACCAGAAGAAACTAAGAGGCTAACTTGTATAAAATGGAACACTGCGCGTGTCATAGTTAAGCTCCTTAGAAACTTTGACTATGACATCATAAGGGCCAGGTTCTGCTTTGACAGTTTTACTGCTCATTCAAGCTTTAAAGCTCTTCAAGGAAGCATCAGAAGATGGTTTGTGCTACACTTGTCATCTGAGGGTTCACGGACACCACAGGAGAAGTAAAACATCATGTCAAAAATTGTAGTCAGAGGCAGATTTAAAGCTAATAGCAGAACGTAATACTAAAAGCACAAAAGTCCCATTAAGTTAAATGCAAGGTACTAAATGACCAAAAGAGTGAGGTTAGTGGCCTCTTCCCCCTAAATTATCCCCTTTCTTACCACACATATTTTTGTTTTTGATGCATATTACCCAGAGGACAAGTCACAATCCAGACATCCACTCCCTGTGCCCACCTTTCTCAATGCAAAGAAGCATCAGCCCAAGATGCTTGTTTCCACTGCTAAACACCATTCTGTAATAATCCAACTAAATGTCACACTTTTTAATTGAAATCAAAGACCTACGTCTAGTGGAAGCATAGACCTGGTTGTAAGACCTGCTTCATGACGTGCTTTTATGTTTTCTACATCCAACCAATTGTGTTATTGTCCTCTTTTGGCCTAAGTTAAATCCTTTTAAGTAGGTTTATCCATACTTCATTTGTATAAACTTTTAGGAAAATTCCAAAGTTTTTAGCAACATCTGTAGCATCAACGTCAATGTAGATATGACTTATGCAAACTGAAAAATTAATATTAAAGAGCATTAATAGAGATGGCTGTACCCCTTGTTTGTGCCTAACCTTTTTACCTTTGTAGAGTGTTCTTTTCATTTTAGGTGCTTGCAAGTGCCATTTGTGTGTCAGAGAAACTTGGCAATGGAGATTGAAAATGGCTCAAAGTAAAAGACTCAGGTTGGAAGCCACCAGAAGAAACTGTGAGGCAAACTTGCATAAAATGGAACACTGCGCGTGTCATAGTTAAGCTCCTTGGAGACTTTGACTATGACATCATAAGGGCCAGGTTCTGCTGTGACAGTCTTACTGCTCATTCAAGCTTTGGAGCTCTTCAAGGAAGCATCAGAAGATGGTTTGTGCTACACTTGTAATCTGAGGGATCACGGACACCGCAGGAGGAGTAATAGGTCATGTCAAAAATAGTAGACAGAGGCAGATATAAAGCTTAAAGCAGAACATAATACTAAAAGCAGAAAAGTCACATTAAGTTTAATGCAAGGTACAAAATGACCATTAGTTTGAGGTTAGTGGCCTTTTCCCCCTAAATAATCCTCTTTCTTATCACACATATTTATGTTTTTGATGCATATTATCCAGAACACAAGTCACAATCTAGACATCCTCTCCCCATGCCCACCTTGCTCAATGCAAAGAATCAACAACCCAAGATGCTTGTTTCCACTGCTAAACACCATTCTTTATTAATCCAACTAAAAGTCACAGTTTTACATTGGAATTAAAGACCTATGTCTAGTGTAAGCATGGACCTGGATGTAAGACATGCTCCATGAAGTGCTTTTATGTTCTCTACAATTGTGTCATTGCCCTAAGTTAAATCCTTTTAAGTAGGTTTATCCATGCTTCATTTATATAAACTTCTAGGAAAATTCCCAAGTTTTTAGCAACATCTGTAGCATCAACGTCAATGTAGTTATGACACATGCAAACTGAAAAATTTCTAATAAAAAGAACTAATAGAGATGGCTGTACCCCTTGTTTGTGTCTAACCTTTTTACCTTTGTAGAAAGTTGTCTTCATTTTAGGTGCTTGCAAGTTCCATTTGTGTGTCAGAGAAGCTTGGCAATGGAGATTGAAAATGGCTTCCCCAAAGGAAAAGACTCAAGTTGGAAGCCACCAGAAGAAACTAAGAGGCTAACTTGCATAGAATGGAACAGTATGGATGCTTATCCATTGCTCTGTTGCTACTCGACCCTAATTATGCAGTGCTCTAAAGAATGATGTAATTACCGTGTTGTCTCTGACATGCAGATGTAATCAATTGTTGCACCATCCCACAGTTGGTATATATGAGTGATTCATCTTACGTTGATTAGTTCTGTCTGGACAGTTCAGGAAGCTCCATGTGAAGTGCTTATGCATGGCAGGCAGTCTTCACCCAGCGTTCCCATGGCCCTGAATTTTATAATTGTTTTTTTAGCAAAACCACTCAGATCTGGGATTGTACAAGAATGCTTAAAAAAGAATTCTCAAGGTATGTTTGGTTCACCATGCATGAAATCTAATGGTAGATTTCCTTTAAATAGTACCCGCCAAATGCCAGTATCAACCTCTACAATGAAGAGGCGACTCTACGATGCTGGCCATCAGGGCTGAGTGACAAAGAACAAGCCATATCTGAGATGGCTAATAAAAGGAAAATATTAATATGGGAAAAAGAACACAGACATTTGACAAAGGAAGATTGGAAAAAAGTGTTAGGGACAGACAAATCTAAGTTTGAGGTGTTTGGATCACATTTGTGAAATGCAGAACAACTGAAAAGATGCTGGAAGACGCCTGACCCCATCTGTCGCACATGGTGGAGGTAATGTGATGGTCTGGGGTAAAGTGGGTGATTTGTACAAGGTCAAAGGGATTTTGAATAAGGAAGGCTATTTATCCATTTTGCAACGCCATACCCTGTGGACAGCGCTTGATTGGAGCCAATTTCATCCTACAACAGGACAATGACCGAAAGCACACCTCCAAGTTATGCATGAACTATTTAGGGAAGAAGCAGGCAGCTGGTATTCTATCTGTAATGTAGTGGCCAGCCCAGTCACCAGATCTCAACCTCATTGAGCTGTTGTAGGAGCAGCTTGACCGTATGGTACACAAAAAGTGTCCATTAAGCCAAACCGACTTGTGGGAGGGGCTTCTGGAAGCATGGAATGCCAAAGGTCTGGAATGCTGTATTTGCAACTAAGGGAAAATTCTTTGGTGAAAGCAAAGTTTGAAGGGAAAAATTATTATTTCACATATTCTGGCGCTAATAACTTTTTCATACTTTAGGGTACTGAGCTGTGTGTGGTGTCACTTTTAGCGAGATGAACTGACATTTTCAATGCTACCATTTTGAGGACTGTTAGGGCTTTTTATTACTTTTACAAAATTTTTTAAATATTGCAAAATGGCAAGAAAGTGGCATTTTCAACTTTTCATTTATGGGGTTAACCCCTTCCTGCCGCGGCCCTTTTTCGATTTTGCGTTTTCATTTTTCACTCCCCACATTCAAAAATCTGTAACTTTTTTATTTTTCCATGTACAGAGCTGTGTGATGGCTTATTTTCTGCGTAACAAATTACACTTCAAAATGGTGGTATTTAATATTTCATGCCGTGTACCGGGAAGCGGGAAAAAAACATGACATTGGTAAAAAAACGCATTTGTGCCGTATTCTTGTGGGCTTGGATTTTACGGATTTCACTGTGCACCCCAAATTACATGTGTACTTTATTCTCTGGGTCGGTACGATTACGGGGATACCAAATTTGTATAGGTTTTATAATGTTTTCATACATTTAAAAAAATTAAAACCTCCTGTACAAAATTTTTTTGGGGGATTTTGCCATCTTCTGGGGCTAATAACTTTTTCATACTTTGGTGTACAGAGCTGTGGGGGGTGTCATTTTTTGCGGATTTTGATTACGTTTACAATGTTATCATTTTTAGGACTGTACGACCTTTTGATCACTTTTTATAGAATTTAAAACATTTTTTTAAATGGCAAAAAAGTGCCATTTTCGACTTTGGGCGCGATTTTCCGTTACGGGGTTAAACGCAGTGAAAAAACGTTATCCTATTTTGATAGATCGGGCATTTTCGGACGTGGCAATACCTAATGTGTTTATGATTTTTACTGTTTATTTATATTTATATCAATTCTAGGGAAAGGGTGGTGATTTGAATTTTTATGTTTTTTTATTATAATTTTTTTATTTTAACTTTTTTTTAATTTTTATTTTTACTATTTTTCAGACTCCCTAGGGTACTTTAACCCTAGGGTATCTGTACGATCCTATCATATACTGCCATACTACAGTATGGCAGTATATGGGGATTTTACTACTCATACATTACCATGTGCTGACAGCACATGGTAATGAATGGGTTAACCCGAAGTAGCTTCGGGTCTTTGTGAGACCCAAAGCTACCATGGCGACGGATCGCCGCTCCCCGATGACGTAATGGGGAGCGACGATCCACGGAAAGATGACGGCGCCTGCGCTGATCAGCGGTAAAACACCCGCGGGTGTTACCGGTAAGCCTTTGCTGCAATATGCAGCAAAGACTTACCGGTTATGGAGAGGGCTCGGCCCGCGAGCCCTCTCCATGTACCGGGACCCGACATGTGACGTAGTACTACGTCACATGTCGGTAAGGGGTTAAACGCCCATGTATAACTGTTATTGTTATCGTTACTGTATATTTTGATAGATCAGAAATTTTGGGAGGCAGCCATACCTAAAATCTTAATGATTTTTACTGTTTATTTATTTTTATATCAGTTCCATGGAAAGGGGTTGACTTTAATTTATTTATTTTTTTTAATATTTTTCAGACTATGGTACTTTAACCCTAGGTTGTCTGATTGATACTATCATATACTGCCATACTACAGTATGGCAGTATATGGGGATTTTGCACATCATCTATTGCAATGTGCAAATCAAATTTGTAATAGATCAGCTAAAATCTTTGTATAACCCAAGGCTGTCATGCTCACAGATCGCTTCTCCCTTATGATGCCACAGAGAGCGACAATCTAAGCTAATAGGGGTGCTGGCACACACCTCCAGCTTCTTAATGCCGTTGGCAGCTTTGCCTGTGCTGATCGTGCTACCACCGATTAGGTGTTATTAATGGGTGTATGTAACAAACACCCACCTTGTATGGAGAGGGCTCAGCCCGTGAGCAAACTTCATACAACAGCAGGTGATGTTTGATGTACTAATATGTCACACTTCAGTAAAGGGTGAATAACATGCAATTGAAGAAATTATACATATGAATTAAATCAAATGTATGTGCCCATATGTGAAAATCCCCTAAAGGCACCGTCTATCTGGATTAACAGTAAATCTTCTGCGACCTTCATTATACTTGGAGCCTTTTAACCAACTTTTATTAATAATCTTTTTATTCTCTTTTCCTCCCCTTATCTTCACGCATCCATCTTGTTATATACCATCCCATCAAGCATGCATTTTATGACATATGAAAAAAAATACACATGTCATAATGCAACTTTACAAAACCCCTTTCCATATATATTAGTTTATGCACATGTCCTCAATCCATCTGTTGTACTGTGTGTATCTAGCACAATAATATTTCCCAGATTCTTCAGGTTTCACTCCAGTGAGTTTGAGATAAACTTCTCCTCTACTTGTGTCTCTTGTAAGTGTTATACGTCCCTGGAAAAACTGACTATAAGCTACATTATTGTTGTAACATATTCTTCCTAACCACTCCAGGCCTTTTCCTTCAGGTTTACTGACCCACTCCACACAGTGCATGTTGGTGCTGTCAGTGAGGGAGGCTCCGGTCACTTTACAGGTCATGTCCAGAGTCTCGGTTGGCTTCACAGTCCTAGGGCCAGACTCTTTCATAGAGATTTGTGCAGTGACATCTGCAAAAAGGAAAAAAAAGTTAGTCTCTAAATTTTTGAAGTTTATTTTCTTACTGATGCTAAATGCAACCCACTTTGTAAAGACAATACAGCACTAAGTAACCACAGAAGTGTCTTCATGTCTGTCCTGAGACCTCTAAGGGATGTCTTCTCAGTATCTCTGTATACTGATTCTGCTCTGTAGATTTTTGGGTCTACCCTCTATTTAAATCCAATATCAATGGAATATATTTACATATTCAAAAACTGCTCTTTACATGACAAATCGTCTCTGAGAAATTACTGATAGATATTACTGTGAACATCCAACAATCAACTCCAACTTTCTTAGGGACCAAAAGTAATAAAATAAATTATAAGAATAGATTATTTTGGCTAGGATAGAAAATTGTACTGTATTAGAAGAAAGTGACAATTAAAATGCCTCTTTTAGGGCAGTGACATCTGAAGCCGAATCCTAGTTACCATGAGCAAATTATGTAAAATAATATCTTACAGCTGTCATTAGTTGGTTAAATCAGTTTACTCCCGCAACACTAGGTGTACAGCCCAGAGATGATGCTGCCGCTGGGGCTGAACTAGTGTTTCACAAGCCAGAGTATACCCCCAGTCTAGACTATACCGAAAGTTAGTGGTCTAGCATAGATTATACCCATGGTATATTCTGGCCCAGGCCAATTTATACATCAGAGCATAATCTTTTTATATCTCTGAGGCCTGTGACAACCTGGGTGTCCACAGTGATGGCTGTGAATGGCACCTGTGCCATAGGTTCACCACTATTGCCTTAGGTCTTATTATACCCCATATCAGTAGCATTGTGTTAAATTTTACAAAATTTTGTTGGCGATTCAGCAATGGTAAGTAAAGTGAGAAACCTAACTGATTAAAGCTAAAACACCAAACACGTAACTATGACTGTTGGCTGAGTTCCTGCATTTAGGTTTTCTGAAGTAGTTTTGGAATCCTAAACCAGTATATCATAATGGATAAGAACACATAAATGAGAGGTGCTACTCCTGGTTTGGACATAAAAAATGCTTCTAAAAACCTGAACGTGGGAAAAGAGTGCATCAGTGGATTAAACATAAAGAGGTATTCCCCTTTGATGCACCACAGTTTGAGTAAAGGGCATGAGGAAGAGAGTGCCCTCAATGTGACGGGGAGGAGAGGTGCCACAATAAAAAGGGGAGGAAGAGAGGGGGCTTCAATGTGAGAGGGGTTGAAATCCCAGGAAAGCTTGGGCATTATAAGTGGCGAGGTGGGTAAATAGAAGGGCTCACTAAGTAGGGGTGGGGGCGAAAGTATATGGTGTGAAGATAATTTCCAATAGATTTAGCAATGTTGCCCCTTAAAAACAAGACAATTGTCCTTGGATATAACCAGGGCCGCATCTGCCATGAGGCGAAATTTGCCGCTCTAAAGTGGACGATTCGGGCGTCCATTAACGCCCGAATCGCCCACCAGCTATAATAAATCGCGCCTGTCTCTTTAAGACACAGACGCGATTTATACGCGGAGCGACGCAGCGCCTTTCCGGCAGCTGCGTCGCTCCGTTCTAAGCAGTGACACAGGCGTCATGACGTCACGCGCCTGTGTCACTGTGCGGAGCCGCAGCTCACAGGAGAGCCGCGTGAAGACCGGAACTGCGCGCCGAGGGAGCAGCTGCCTGCAGGTGAGTATGAGTTTCTTATTTTTCATGTACTTTCATTAAATGTGGGGAGGTTTCATGTTATACTGGGAGGGGGGGTACTATATAGGGCTAGAAAACGTTTGATACTTGGGGGGGGGCGCTATAGATATCATATGGGGCCATAATTATTTTATACTGGGGGGGGGTGCTATATATATTATTTGGGGCCATAATTATTTTATACTAGGGGGGGGGATGCTATATGTATTATTTGGGGCCATAATTATTTTATACTAGGGGGGGATGCTACATATATTATTTGGGGCCATAATTATTTTATACTAGGGGGGGGGGATGCTATATGTATTATTTGGGGCCATAATTATTTTACACTAGGGGGGGATGCTACATATATTATTTGGGGCCATAATTATTTTATAATAGGGGGGGGTGCTATATGTATTATTTGGGGCCATAATTATTTTATACTAGGGGGGGGTGGTGCCATATATATTATTTGGGGCCATAATTATTTTATACTGGGGGGATGCTATATATTATATATCACTATATTACTAAGCTGGGAGGCTGTATATGGGATACAGTATATTACTAAGCTGGGAGGCTGTATATGGGATACAGTATATTACTAAGCTGGGTGAATGTATATGGGATACAGTATATTACTAAGCTGGGAGGGGGCTGTATCTGGGATACAGTATATTACTAAGCTGCAGTGGCTGTATATGGGATACAGTATATGACTAAGCTGCATGGGCTGTATATGGGATACAGTATATTACTAAGCTGGGTGGATGTATATGGGATACAGTATAATACTAAGCTGGGAGGGCTGTGTATGGGATACAGTATATTACTAAGCTGGGGGGCTGTATATGGGATACAGTATATTACTAAGCTGGGGGTGTATATGGGATACAGTATATTACTAAGCTGGGGGGGCTGTATATGGGATACAGTATATTACTAAGTTGGGGGGCTGTATATGGGATACAGTATATTACTAAGCTGGGGTGATGTATATGGGATACAGTATATTACTAAGCTGGGGGGCTGTATATGGGGTACAGTATATTACTAAGCTGGGGGCTGTATATGGGGTACAGTATATTACTAAGCTGGGGGGCTGTATATGGGATACAGTATATTACTAAGCTGGGGGGGCTGTATATGGGATACAGTATATTACTAAGCTGGGAGGGGGCTGTATATGGGATACAGTATATTACTAAGCTGGGTGGCTGTATCTGGGATACAGTATATTACTAAGCTGGGAGGGGGCTGTATATGGGGTACAGTATATTACTAAGCTGGGAGGATGTTTATGGGATACAATATATTACTAAGCTGGGAGGGGACTGTATATCAGGTACAGCATATTACTAAGCTGGGAGGGGACTGTATATCGGGTACAGCATATTACTAAGCTGGGGGGATGTATATGGGATACAGTATATTACTAAGCTGGGGGGATGTATATGGGATACAGTATATTACTAAGCTGGGGGGATGTATATGGGATACAGTATATTACTAAGCTGGGGGGGCTGTATATGGGATACAGTATATCACTAAGCTGGGGGGATGTATATGGGATACAGTATATTACTAAGCTGGGAGGGGACTGTATATCGGGTACAGCATATTACTAAGCTGGGGGGATGTATATGGGATACAGTATATTACTAAGCTGGGGGCCTGTATATGGGGTACAGTATATTTCTAAGCTGAGGGGCTGTATATGGGATACAGAATATTACTAAGCTGGGAGGGAACTGTATATGTGGGGCAAGATTTTATTTAAGCTGTATGGGAGCTGTATATAATTTAATTGGTGGGGGGGTGAATAACGAGGCCTTTAAATATATGAGAGCAGGGATATATAAAAATAAATGTATTATATATATATATATATTCATTAGGGGGTGCTATATATTTATTAGTTATAGGATACAGATTACTTTGCATCATGTAAACCAAATGTTGGGGGGGGGTCTGTAATAATAAATTGGGGGTGTTGTATATTGATTGGTGCTTAGCATGCTATAATTCCAGTAGACTAATATATATATATATATATATATATATATATATATATATATATATATATATATATATTATATATATATATATATATATATATATATATATAATGAAGGGATGTGTTATATGTGGGGAGAGTGCGGTCAGTTGTGTTGTGAGGGGTATATATTATTTAGGAGCACAGTGTTGTTTTCCAGGAGACTTTATACTGTAAGTGACTGTGGTATATTTAGGGACGCCGGGTGGAGATGCTGCACGGAGCTGAAGATATCTGGCCATGAATTCACCTGTGATACGTCATGAATAAAGTTCTACTGATGGAAGAGATTGTCATCTATAAGGTACTAGATGCCACTAATGACTCCCAGAACCTGTAGCCAGTCACACAGTGTCAGGGAGCTGTCTGTAGGGTTGTTAATTGTTAGTAAAGTTTAAGGATTTACTTAACAGGGAGCGTGGGGGGGGGGGGGGGGCAGCATTTTAATATTCGCCTCAGGCAGCAAATATGCTAGAATCGGCCCTGGATATAACCACCTCTTAGTGTTCATTACCACAAGATGAGTACTGGATATGCAGTAATTTCTGGCTATTTCATATGCAAAAACAATTTCTTTCTTTCAGCGATCACTCAAGTGTTGTATCCAAAGACAGCTGTCCTCCAATGTCCTCCAAAGGAACATGACAACATTTATGGGAAATTATCTTTCCACAGTTTTATTGGGATGTTTTATTTAATACATTTAATTAAAGAAATTTATGTAAAAACTGGGGTTTTTCAAATCCAATGTTCAATGATTTTCATGGATGTCTTACTGAACCAATGGTTTTTCACATTGGGGCTCATTTACTAAGGCCCCTTCCACACTTGCGTTGCAGATAGCGTCAGAGTCTGATCAGGGTGCGATCAGGGTTTGGTCAGTGAAAAACGCACATTTTGCATCAGAGTGCAATCAGTTTTCAGTCAGAGTTTGTTCAGTGTCTCAGTTTTTCATGCGCATTTTCAATGCAATTTCAACGCAATTTAAATGTGTTTTATACGCGCAGGTAATGCACATGAAAGGACTCAGGGCTGAGCTCTATCTTTTCTATGGCAATTGATGCGTGAAAAACGCAAAGTCTGAAATGCAAAATGCAAGTCTGAAAAGACCCATTGATTACAATGGGTCAGAGTGCAATGCAAGTTCTTCGCGTCAAAAGCACACGCAGAAAACTCGCGTGAAAAACGCAAGTGTGAAAGGGGCCTAAGGCCCCTTCCACACTTGCGTTGCAGATCACGTCAGATTTGATCAGGGTTTGGTCAGTGAAAAACTGACATTTTTCATCAGAGTTTAATCAGTTTTCAGTCAGAGTTTGTTCAGTGTGTCAGTTTTTGGACTCAGGACTGAACTCTATCTTTTCTATGACAATTGATGCGTGAAATGGACTCAGGACTGAGCTCTATCTTTTCTATGACAATTGATGCGTGAAAAACGCATTGCACTTGCGTGTGTTTCAGAGTGCAATGTGTTTTTGATACATCTCCATAGACTTCTATGGTGCATTTTTCATGCGTGTGACTTGCAAAAGTAGAGCATGTCGAGATTTAAACGCGCGTTAAAAAAAACGCATGTGTGCGTGAAAAAAAATGCAAGTGTGAAAAAGCCCATTGACTACAAAGCCCATTTTTTAGATTTCTGTATGAATAGAATTGGTCTACACAATGTTGCTCCGACTGTCCTGGTATTTGTATATAATTACCTCTACCACTTTAGAACACATATTTTTCATCAAAAGATCATATCTTGTTTTCTTCATTTTATTTTTTTAAATTTTTTTCATTTTCCATCTCCCCTCCTCTCTCTAAGCTCTGGGATGAATTAAACCATATATTAAAAATTTAAGTGAAGTAGAAATGATTCTGATTCATGATAAGGGATTCCATATGTATGCATTGGCTGTGTGAAAGGCTGCAACCTCATTAAAAAAATGGGAGGGGAGTTATTGTCTTTTCCCTACTTCCACGCAACAGGATGAAGGAGGGGCTACACCAATACATACGCAACATCTCGTCCTGTGATAGCTCCCTGCCTACTCAGGGACTTCTAGCATTGCCTACTACCAGGTTAGCCCCTTACTAGTACAGCCTGTCACCCCTATCATGGTAGCCCTGCATTACATATGTGAAGAAGTGGGGTGTTATAGGGAACCATTTTAGACTGGTGAGATTACACGTGAATACAGTTTAAGCCTCGGGAACCCTTGGAAGTATGGAATTCCATGTCAATGTTGTTCACCTAAAACTTAGGCCAAAATGATCTGCCTTTAATCTGGGATAGAAATTGAGACCAAACTGACAATTCTGCTCTATGTGCAGCCGTACAACCGGATTAAATGAAAAGGAATTCCAGCCGTAGCCATAGCCAGATGTCAACAAAAATTCTGCCCATATTGATTTTTGTTGTAAATGCCAGTTTACCTAAGAAAGACAATAAGCTTGGCAGCATGTGCTTGTGCTGTTGGCATTTAGAGGACATATACCATCAGATTTACTGACAATAGAATGCCCTAACTCACTTGTTCGTTATGGTCTTTAGGGGATGGCAACATTTTTGATAAGTCTTGAAATCTCTTCAGATACCCTCTACAGGGGTGAAATAGATTTTTTTTTTACTTTAACCTCTATTCATTGATGGGGAACTGTACTGGGTTATTTCCAGTAGTTCTAAAGACATGAACAAAGTATCCATAATTAGCCAATCCATTTAATCCATTCAAGATATTTTTTGTAGGGACCATGTACACATACAATATTATAGGCTGAACCCATGACAATCTGCAGATACATTTTCATGTCATGTTTTTGGACCCATCTACTGTCACATATGTAAAACTGAAACTTATGATAAAGGCCAAGATACTAGTGTAAAAATGGCAGAAATCTAAACCACTTGCTATAATTACCATATATGCAGGTCCGCAGTCCATCTGTTACACTGTGAGTCTCGAGCACAATAATATTTCCCAGATTCTTCAGGTTTTGCTCCAGTGAGTTTGAAGTAAACTTCTCCTTTACTTGTGTCTCTTGTGAGAGTTACACGTCCCTGGACCGATAGGCCATAATTTATATGATTATTAAAACATATTCTACCTAACCACTCCAGGCCTTTCCCTTCAGGCTGTCGGACCCAGTGTACACAGTGCATGTTGGTGCTGTCAGTGAGGGAGGCTCCGGTCACTTTACAGGTCATGTCTAGGGTTTGTGTTGGTTTCACAATACAGGGACCAGACTCCAGCATAGAGATTTGAGATGTGACACCTGTATTAAAAAAATGTAAAAAGCAATAACATAAAGGGAAAAGTTCTAAGATATTTTCTTAGATATAATTGTGTATAATAAAATTATTCTTTAACACAACCCACATTGAAGTGACAGTACAATACTGAGTAACCAAAGGAGAGTCTTCATGTCAGCTCTGGATTTCTCTACAGAGCTTCAGAATGGGTGTGCAGTGATGACACTCAGTGGAAATTTCCTAAACAGTGATCTCTATTTAACCTCAGTGTTACCTGCATACATTTACATATATTTTACATATATTATGCGCAATAAGAGAAACTAAAAACCAGCTGCAGTAGCCTTTATGTCTGTGTCTCTGTCTCCTTTCCTCAACACTAGCTCCCTCTGCCTAGGGGAAAAATTTGCATTTCTGCTGTCTGATGTCAACTCTAGAAAGATGCTCCCCCCCCCCAATTTTTAATCACATATGATTTTACAGTTTTCACTATGCAATCAAAGTGACAAATGTCCTTTATTCTTCAAGTCAGTACAGTAATTATTAGAAAATTAATGCAGATTTTTTAAATAAAAAAAAAAGAATTTTCAGACCCCCTAGGGTACTTTAACCCTAGGTTGTCTGATTGATCCTATGATGCCCATGATGGTGTAGTGTGGAGCGGATGCAACACAGGGACATTGCAAGTAACTAGGCATTCAAATTCAATATCAAAATAACTTCAGTATTCCTCAAAGGACACATATTTTCAGTTTTTATATAAAAAATATTTTGGATTATTTTTACTTTCCTTGGCAAAATTTATTTTAGTCTCTGTCTTTGCTGGCTTTATTTGTTTTTCACAAAATTTATTTTCTTTCTCTATGAGGCCTCATGCATGCGATCCTATGAAGTTCCATAAGCCTTCTATTGAGCCTGTCGATGGTGCATTTATTTTCAATTACTATCAGTAGTGTAAGTGTTGCTCATTTGCTGATATCAGCCGGACCACAAATAACAGCACACAGTCCTTTCGTTTGCAGTCCACAGGCAAACATAGCTGTGTGTATGAGGCCTAATCCTGTAAAGATGAACTGATACTTTTATGTTTTAGTCATTTAAATGGTTTATCTTCATTTATTTCCTTATCTTATAGAGAACCTGTCATGCAAATTAATCTGCCCAAAAGAAATACTTCATTAAAAACTATGGTGAAAAAACATTGCCCTTATCCCTAAATGGTTCCTTTCCATGGCTGCGATGTTAAAAAAATCAGTTTTTAACTTCTCTCGGACCGCCCGCTGACTTTAGACGTCAGGGGGCGCAGGTCCGGAGTCTTCATCAATGTCTTAAGACGTCTCTGCAGTTTTCTGCTGCTCCTGCACTAATTGCGGGAGCAGAACCCGGTCACCCGACACCCGGAGACCATAGGGAGAAGCGGTTCGTTACCACTTCTCCGCTCCTCTGTGCATCGTGCTGAATGAGGGCGATGTATAGAGGAGCTGAGCTGGCGCGGCCGCTGGCTCCATAGACTTGGTGGTCATGTGACCTCCGGGTCTAAGGCCGGCGGTAATCATGGCGTTTTGAACCAGTTTTTGGGACGTTTTTCTTAAAAATGGCACAAAAACAGGTTCAAAACGCCACGTGTGCCACCGGCCTAAAGGGGTTAATCAGAGCTGCTGGGTCTAGTTAGACCCAGTTCAGCTCTGATACGAATTTACAGTGACAGGTGGGCGTTCCACTGTAAATTAGGCTCTTATAGATGCCTCAGATACAGGGGAAAACTTGTAAAAGTAAAAAAAAGTGAAAATGTAGAAAAAAAAGCCCCCCAGGGGTCTTTTATGACCTCATGGGGGACATATAAAGTAAAAGCACACACACACAAAATATTAACCTGTTCACACTCCGCATCCGATATATTGGACTCTGAGCGCAGTGACATTATATCGGACGCAAGCGCTACTTGCACTTTGGACATCACCCTGTCGCGAGACAGGGTGGCACCTCGGTGGGAGGTGTCGGCATCCGACACCCCTCCGATGACATCACGTCTATCTATCGTCGCCATTGACCAATCAATACAGAGTGGCCAATGACAGCGATCTATGATGATTTTTGGGCAGATCTTACTAGCCCAATGCTCTCCAACATCGCTATTTTGTGATTGGTGGAGTTGGAGAGAGTTTTGCTAGTGATCTGTTCCTTTACTGTACCCCAAAACACACAATTAGGGTGGAGGATGAGTAGGAGTAGCATGGAGGAGGAGTTGTAGTAGCGTGGGGGAGCAGGCGTAGCGTGGAGGAGCAGGCGTAGTGGGGAGGAGCAGGCGTGGTGTGCAGGAGCAGGCGGAGTTGGAGTAGCATGGAGGAGTAGGCATTTTGTGGAGGAGAAGGCATTTTGTGGAGGAGCAGGCGTGGGGTAGAGGAGCAGGCATTGTGTGGAGGAGTAGGCGTTGTTCTGTGTAGGTTGTGTACTATCCCCCCCTCATGTCCCAGAAGACATATACTGACTTGGAAGTATATAATTATATGGCCTCCGATATGGAGTCTGCTAGCGGGGACGAGTGTGGGGATGTTTTATTTGTCCATCTTGTCCTCACAAAGCGACTCCGCTGCCTCTGTACAAGGTACCAGTACAGAAGCCCCGAAGGCGGACCGTATTTTGGATTACAATAGGTACATAGGAGGGGTGGATTTGTTGGACCAGGTACTTCAGCCATACAATGCCAAGCAGAAGTTGAGGGTTTGGTACAAGAAGCTGTCCATGCACATCATGCAGATGGTGCCGGACAGAGGGGAACTTTACTGTAATTTTAAGAGGTGGTAGTCAAGCAGTCTATTTTTAGAGACCAGGAAGGGTGGAGTGCTAGTACACCTGGAAGCGAGGCCACAACACAGATTGTACCAGTGCAGCACTTACCAGGAGAAGTTCCCCAAACTGCCAGTAAGGGAGGACACAGAAGAGGTGCAGGGTGTGCTCCAAAAGGGGCATAAAAAACAAACAATATACCATTGTGACCTTTTCCCCCGAGAAACCAGGGTTATACATGAAGGTGTGTTTCAGAATTTACCACACGTCCCTGGATATATAATTGTTCCCTGATGCACACAGCTCACACAGCTTATACATCATGCCGCATGCCCCACCTTCCCTGCATCATTATTTTTGGAGTGTTTGTCTCCCGCGGCAGGAACTGGGCACAAGATGACAAAATGGATAATTTGTACTATGCAATATCCATTATGCATCATCCTTGGGGTCCACCTGTGAGGTTAAAATGCTCACTACAACCCTAGATTTTAATTTGTGGAAGGGTGTAGTTTTGAAATAGGTTCCGTTCTCAGGAGTTTCTATTGTACTGATCTGTAAGAGCATCTACAAATGTTTTATGGTACCATAAAAGGGTTGCCCTTTCCTAAAATGGGGTCACTACTCGGGGGTTTATATTGTACTGGTACCTCAGGTGCATCCCAACACCAGTCTAGTGTAAAGGGTGCTCCAAAAGCTAGATTTTGCTTGTCCCTTCTCAGGCCTGACGTTTCCCCAGCCTGTAGACTATTGCCACACATGGGGTGTTACCATACTCGTAATAACCCACAGAATGATTTTTGGGGTGTTTATCCACAGTGGCATGGGTTGGGCTGATTTAATTTGTCACTACAATGACACATTTGAGAAAACAATGCAATTTTTACACTAAACCATTCATTTTGTATTACATTTGGCCCAGCATCTCAGGGGTTAAAATGTTCATACAACCCTAGATAAATTCTTTGAGGGGTGCCGTTTCCTAAAATGGAGTCACTACTCGGGGGTTTCTATTGTACTGGTACCTCAGGGTACCAGTACCACGGCTCATTCCCTTCTTAGCCCTGCTGTGTACCCAGCCTGTCAATTATTGGCACATGTGTGGTATTGCCGTACTCAGGACAACCCATAGAATGATTTTTGGGGTGTCTGTCTAAAGTACCATGGGTTGGGTACAATGTATGAGGCACTAATATGACATTTTTGAGATAAAAAAAATTAAAATACAGTAAAATTTTTACTCTGCACCATTTACTTTGCATTAGATTTTGACCGGCATGTTGGGGGTTAAAATGCTCACCACAAGCCCAGAATTCTTTGAGGGGTCTAGTTTCCAGAATGGTATAATTTTTTGGGTCTTTCTATTGCACTGGTACCTCACAGGCCCTGTGAACATGACATGGCACTCCAAATTCAGACATGTGAAAACGCAGATCCAAAAGCAAAATTTTGCTCCTTCCCTTCTCAGCCCTGCTGTGTGCCCAGACAGTCAATTATTGGCACATGTGTGGTATTGCTGTACTTGGGACAACCCGCAGAATGATTTTTGTGGTGCTTGTCTAAAGTACCATGGGTTGGGCACAACATATGAGGCACTAAAATGACATTTTTGAGATAAAAACACAATTTTTACTCTGCACCATTTACTTTGCATTATATTTTGATGAGCATGTAGGGGGTTAAAAAGCTCACCATAACCCCAGATAAATTCTTTAAGGGGTCTAGTTTCCTAAATGGTGACGTTTGTGGAGGGTTTCTATTGTACTGTTACTTCAGGGGCTCTTCAAGTACACTGTGGCACCACAAAACATTTGTAGCCAAATAGGCCAGCAAAAACCCAATAGCATGAACACTGTTCTGGACATCGCTGTTTGACGAAACAGCAGTTGACATCCACATGTCTGGTATTACTGTACACGGAAGAAGCAGAGCAAAAATTTTGGGATATATATTTACCTCAAATTCCTTCTGAATGTGTCCATTTTAGGGCTAAATGAGAATAATCTTATTAAAAAATTGAAATTTCTAAATTTTCACTCCATTTTTGTTCACTTCCAGAGAAAGAATTAAAGAGTTAACAGACATCTCAAATGCTGATTTGAATAGGTTGAGATGTTAGGTTCATAAAATGGTGTTACTTGTGGGGTATATAATACATAAGCCTTTATAGGGCACTTCCAAACTGAATTGGTCACCAAAAATTTAGCATTTTTCAAATTCCTTGAAAATCTGAGAAGTTGCTACTAAAACTTGAAACCTTCTCAAATCCGTAAAATTAAATGGAAACATAAAACAAATTATGGAAATAAAAAGAAAAGGTTTCCAATGGCAAAAGGTTTCTACAAAAAAAAAATTGTGGTATGACTTTTTGTCTAAAAGGTAGAACAATTGAAACTTTGAAAATTGTATTTTTTTCAAATTTTTCCTAAATTTTTTAATTTTTACCCCCCCAAAAAAGAACTGATCACCGAAATGACACTAATAACATAAACTACAATGTCTCATGAGAAAACAATCACAAAATCACAGGGATAAGTTAAAGTTTTGAAAAGTTATTACCACAGGAAGAGACACATTTTTAAAAAAGGGACTGAGCCTTAACTTACAAACAGGCTGCGTCAATAAGGAGTTAAACTTGTATGCCACTCACCATGGGTGAATCCAGTGACACTACTTGAGTCTTATAAAGCCCTGCATTTCCATGAGTTACTTGAATTGTCTTGCCTTCTTTTTCCTGATTGACAGGATATGATATTCTGCTGTATCGAGAGCTCTGTTACATCATTGGGCTCTTAAAGTCTCTTGACCAGGACGACATTGGCAAAAGTCTTGTTACATCTGCAACATCTAGACCCTGTATGTATCTGATCACATGAAATCACAGCATGCCTCCGTAGAGGATGGGGAGAAGTAGAAATCCATGGAGTATGGGGAGGAGTAGTCCACGGAGGCATGCGGTGATTTTATGTGATCAGATATATGCATGGTGAGATAAGAGATGGAAGGGGCCAGTCGAGCAGGACAAGCCTTTTCTTTTAAAGGAAATATAATATACAGATTTATGTAAGGGATGTAAAAGAGTCCTAGTCAATAGGACTCTATACAAACTTGTCATCAGCTCTATATGTTAAAATATAGTGACGGGTTTACTAAATTTTACGAAACCATTTTCGATATATTAGTTTACGCACATGTCTTCAGTCCAGCTGTTGTACGGTGTGTGTCGAGCACAATAATATTTCCCAGATTCTTCAGGTTTCACTCCAGTGAGTTGAGATAAACTTCTCCTCTACTTGTGTCTCTTGTAAGTGTTACACACGTCCCTGTAAAAACTGACTATAAGCTACACTATTTTCATAACATATTTTTCCTAGGCCTTTTCCTTCAGGTTGTCTGACCCACACCACACAGTGCATGTTGGAGCTGTCAGTGAGGGAGGCCCCGGCTACTTTACAGGTCACGTCCAGAGTCTAGGTTGGCTTCACAGTCCTAGGGCCAGACTCTTTCATAGAGATTTGTGCAGTGACATCTGCAAAAAGGAAAAAAAAGTTAGTCTCTAAATTTTTGAAGTTTATTCTCTTACAGAGACTTAAATGTGACCCACTTTGTAAAGACAATACAGCACTAAGTAACCACAGCAGTGTCTTCATGTTTGTCCTGAGACCTCTAAGGGATGTCTTCTCAGTATCTCTGTATACTGATTCTGCTCTGTAGATTTTTGGGTCTACCCTCTATTTAAATCCAATATCAATGGAATATATTTACACATTCAAAAACCAAACTTTATATGACAAATGGTCTCTGAGAAATTACTGATAGACATTCCTGTGAACATCTGACAATCAACTCCAGCTTTTTTAGGGACCAAAAATAATAAAATAAATTGTAAGAATAGATTATTTTTGGCTAGGATAGAAAATTGTACTGTATTAGAAGAAAGTGACAATTAAAATGCCTCTTTTAGGGCAGTGACTTCTTTGAAGCCAATTCCTAGTTACCATGAGCAAATGATGTAAATTAGCCAATAATATCTTACAGCGTCATTAGTTGGTTAAATCAGTTTACTCCCGCAACACTAGGTGTACAGCCCAGAGATGATGCTGCCGCTGTGGCTGAACTAGTGTTTCACAAGCCAGAGTATACCCCCAGTCCAGACTACACCGAAAGTTAGTGGTCTAGCATAGATTATACCCATGGTATATTTTGGCCTGGGCCAATTTATACATCAGAGCATAATCTTTTTATATCTCTGAGGCCTGTGACAACCTGGGTGTCCACAGGGATGGATGTGAATGGCACCTGTGCAATAGGTTCACCACTATTGCCTTAGGTCACATTATACCCCATATCAGTAGCATTCCCAAAGCGCTGTTTGCCATCGTTGAGCCCTGTTGCCTGAGCCCATCTGCAAACTCCATATTCAAGGTAGAAACTTCTCTAACCTGTGAGCATTTTCACTTTCTGTTTTGTATTGGGCAGGTTTGTTGTTGGAGTACCACTATTTTATCAGCAGGTGACAATAGTGTCTCACCATGCAGTGCTACAGGATCCATCTGCTCTACAGTAGAGATTAGTTTTTGCGTAAATTCAATTTGTGGAAGCTATGGCATATTTTCCTGGTATTTGTATATAATTACCTCTACCACTTTAGAACACATATTTTTCATCAAAAGATCATATCTTGTTTTCTTCATTTTATTTTTTTCAATTTTTTTCATTTTCCATCTCCCCTCCTCTCTCTAAGCTCTGGGATGAATGAAAGCATATATTAAAATGATTCTGATTCATGATAAGGGATTTCATTTCTATGCATTAAGCACCTGGCTGTGTGGAAGTCTGCAACCTCATTAAAAAAAAACGTGAGAGGGGTGATTATCTTTTCCCTACTTCCACGCAACAGGATGAAGGAGGGGCTACATCAATACCTATGCAACATCTCGTCCTGTGATAGCTCCCTGCCTACCCTGACTTCTAGCATTGCCTACTACCAGGTTAGCCCCTTACTAGTACAGCCTGTCACAACCTATCATGGTAGCCCTGCATTACACATGTGAGGAAGGGGGGTGTAATAGGGAACCATTTTAGACTGGTGAGACTGGCCAAAATGATCTGCCTTTAAATTGGGATAGAAATTGAAACCAAACTGACAATTCTGCCCTATGTGCAGCCGTACAACCGGATTAAATGAAAAGGAATGCTAGCCGCAGCCATAGCCAGATGTCAACAAAAATTCTGCCCTTATTGATTTTTGTTGTAAATGCTAGTTTACCTAAGAAAGACAATAAGCTTGGCAGCATGTGCTTGTGCTGTTGGCATTTAAAGGACATATACCATCAGATTTACTGATAATAGAATGCCCTAACTTACTTGTTTGTTATTACTTTAACCTCTATTCATTGATAGAGAGCTGTACTGGGTTATCTCCAGTAGTTCTAAAGACATGAACAAAGTATCCATAATTAGCCAATCCATTTAATCCATTCAAGATATTTTTTGTAGGGACCATGTACACATACAATATTATAGGCTGAACCCATGACCATCTACAGATACATTTTCATGTCATGTTTTTGGACCCATCTACTGTCACATATGTAAAACTGAAACTTATGATAAAGGCCAAGATACTAGTGTAAAAATGGCAGAAATCTAAACCACTCCCTATAATTACCATATATGCAGGTCCGCAGTCCACAATAATATTTCCCAGATTCTTCAGGTTTCACTCCAGTGAGTTTGAAGTAAACTTCTCCTTTACTTGTGTCTCTTGTGAGAGTTA